>NC_140000.1:40385870-40413370 GCF_964263955.1 Coregonus lavaretus
CAACCCGTGAGCATATGCCTGATGACCTCTTCCCTCACTTCACCGCAGGAGAGACGGGCACACACACACACCGCCTGCTGTGTGTTGCCATACAAGGACTGTGGGACTCTCATACTCCTTTCACATAGGATTTATGGTATGTTACTTGTCAAAAACAATTGGGCAAAGTTTATATGATCCTTTTCAAATAGCCCAATTTTTACATCTTTCTTGTCGGCCTTCACCTTTTATATAGCCATTGCTTTACCCGGGAAGGGGCAAGAGACATTCAACTTTGACCCGGTTGTTTTGCGACCGTTGACATGGTAACCGGACGAGACAGCAGCATGTCCTAAATTCCTCTGTTTAAATTCAGACCTTCCACTGCTTTCATTCTTCACATTCTCAACAGTAAGTTAGCAGCTCGCCATACTTGTAATGTGTTAATTTTCCTGTTATGGTGAATAAAAGGTTGGCTACAGTTAAACGCGAAACGTTGTCAAATATGAGCTGGATAGCCAGCTAGATTGCAATGAACCAAAACATTGTCTAGAAAGTTGCTTTTAGTTGCCTGGCTTGTTAGATTGACATATCCTAAATACATTTTGAAACGGATGTTTTTTGGGTGAAAGAAATGTAGCATGTAACGTTGCTATTTAAACCAGGCTGCTGTGATGTCATGACATTTATGTGTTTATATTTTTTCATAATGACAAGGACAAGTTTGATTTCGGGAAAACAACAATGAAATGTTCATGATTTAAAGCGTGGCAAAGCATACACCATCAAAGACATCCATTATTGACTTCTTTATGCAGGTCCTAAGAAACATTATAAGATGAATACAATTTATTTTCAAAAGAATAGAACATCATATTTTGAGTTTATGTTCCTGCTTTGTGCAGCCTATAGGCTACATGGCAGCGCTATGCAAATGAAAATCAGCTCTTATGTTGTTTATTAACACAGACAAGACACACCTGGATGAACTTTTCTCCTTTCAAACTCCCCACCAGTTATTTTGGCTGAAGACAGAAAAACTACCAAACGCTAGGAGGCTAAGTTAGAAATACGTGCCAAAGCGGGTAAGATTAAAAAGGTGACGTTTTTACTGTGGGGTTGGCGGGACTTTTAAATACATTCCCACAATCATGACTAGGTCGGTTGGCGGAAATACAAGTACAGGCTTTGTTGTCATCAATACCTTTCAGATATAAAGAAAAGGCAGCAAGAAGTTGGCAGCATGGTAAAGTTGACGGTAAAACATGTTGGTTTGAAAGGGGTATTACAGGGGGCTGAGAAGACACAGACAGACAGACAGACAGACAGACAGACAGTAAACAGTATGCTCTGCCTCTCCCTTCCTCTCTCACCAGTCAGCCCCAGATTTAAACAGCTACTCCTAAACCTGGAGAGAAAAATAACCAGCTCATTTCACTCCCAACGACCACATCAATATATTTTATTAGGCATAGGATCTCTCCTCCTCTCTACTATGACACCTACAGACAGCTGAGCAGCCAATTACTTTTCAACTGATGCTATCTGACCAGAGTCATTAAGAAGGTTACAGAATAGCTGAGAGTATGAACATTTTAACCTAAAATTCCTGTTTATGCACTTTGTGTCGGGGTTTCTCCTTAGGTTACAGTAGGGTAGGGACGTTTTTTTCTGACCAGAATCACTAAGAGCCAACAGATAAATAAACAGACATTTTCCTAAATAAAGTAATTCAAAGTTGGGAGTGATTGAGGGAGAAACTCTTAGGAAAGGGTGGAGGATATTGGGATGTGAATCATCACGTACAGTAATCCAAACAGATGCTTCTCTTCGTAATACCTTAAATATGACTGAAGCTTAGCTGCAGTGTGTGTGTGTGTGTGTGTGTGTGTTTAGCCGTTGAGCTCTATCACTCTGTTGAAACAGTGGTGTTAATTACAGTTGATCCCTGGGTCTCAGAGGAAGAGTGAGGGGTGACAGAGCATCCAGTTTCAGATGAGAAAAGCCCAAGCCACTCCACTGCTGAACACCATGGTCTGTCTGGCAGTCTGGCTCCTTCTGGGAAACGTTCATTTCCACAGACAAATCTGATGCTTGGATAATGCTGTCACACAATCGCATACACAGGCACAATGACACACTCTTCATATTAAAGCCTATTTCCGCGCAGTATCAGTAGCCAGCTAGAGCAAATTCAGTTTGAAAGTACACAGTTGAAGAATATAGAGTGACTTGGACTGCAGTAAACAGTCTCTGTATAAAGCACCAACAGTCTTGTCTGTAGTGGATCTGTGTCCAGTGCTGTCGGATTTCACAATGACTGTTTATACTGACCTCAGTTTGTCCTGTCCTGTGGCGCAGCTCCAGACAAGCATGACAGACAGGACAAATGGATATCACATCATGCTTTAAAAGCTTGGTTGGTGACATGAAGAAAAACTTAACACAGAGAGGGGGGGGGACAACGATGACACAGAACAGCTGCAGTTACCATGACAGCGTTCTCACATGGATAGGAAGTAGATTAGTCCTGATTAGTTTCCTGCGGCCTGTGGGCCTGACTTCCTGTGGATCAGAGGGAGGGCCTCTTATCTAGGGAGGGGCAGTAAATCACTGGCTAACCACAGACCACAAAACCATATGTCAGCCACAACAAAACACAGCCTGCATATCTCTGCAATGACGGTAGGCCATCATTGTAAATAAGACTTTGTTCTTAACTGACTTTACTTAACTGCCTAGTTAAATAAAAAATATCAGTAGCCTGACGACTCACACTAAATTATTCTACTGCTGCTCTGTTGTCTGCCACATTCTTTAGTCTGAGACTGCCCTCATTGAAGTCGTTTGTGGTGATGTGAAAATGAGGGGTGTTGTACAAAACAAAGTCATCAGCGATTGGATCGTCTCTAATCAATCAGAGTAACAAAGCCAATGACGAATTTTCAAACTGTCGTTTTACCCACGTGTGTTCTGGCTCTGGCCCAACCCATTGGTTTCTGGACCAATCACCTGGCCCTGAATGTGTTGGCATTCGGTGAAGGGTCGGGGAGGTACTCAGATCCAGACTCATTGCAGAGAAGAAACTAACGTCTGCGGGCGTGGCGTAGTGTTTGGCCAGAGCAAGGAGTCTGGGTAGCCAGGCAAGTATGTCAGACCACAACACGAAACAGAGGGGCTAACTGACCACAGGCCTGTAATATCAGCCACAACACAGAGGGACCTGACAGCCCAATACAAAGAGCTAGGCCTACTCATACACATTCAACCTGCTAGACCTTCAGAGCTTTACCAAAATAGGCTGTCAATCAAATATGGACCTTGAAGCCAGTTCCACTGCATTTTCCCCCTTATTCTTCCCCTCTAATCAGAGACTGATTTAGACCTGGGACACCAGGTGGGTGCGATTAACTATCAGGTAGAACGGAAAACCAGCAGTAGTCCGGACCTCGTAGGGTAGGATTTGAATACCCCTTCAACAAACTGGCTTTTCAGCCACAGTGAGTCTGCTGAGTGGGTCAACATCTGTCACCTAGTACCAGTCTAACCCAAAGAGGTTGTCAGAGTTGATCTAATTAAAAGAACCAGAGGACATAATGTCCATAAAAACTAAAGTGAATATAACTCCTCCATCTCTATATGTTCTCCATTTGCCTGTCCCTCCCATGAGACATTATGCTTCCACGTCTGCTGTTTGTCATCTCAAAAGATGACCGTTTTTCTAGGCATATCTATTACCTATATTCTGACGCATTACACTATTATTATAATGAAATGATATCATAATAACAGGCCATCATATAATGGCACCATTATTATGACATAATACCATATGATTGGCCTGATCCCTTTGCCTTATGTCTTTGTGTGAGCGTGTGTATGTTTGTCCTGAGTGGGAGAAAAGCTGCCCTACCGCCACAGTGAGGTTCTCATGAGACGCTACACAAGGTCAGGTCTCCACCATTCCTCCAGACTCCTACTTTGAAGCCCCTCCTAATCTAATAGAGACACAACTGGAAATTAGGATTCATTCTATTCTTCAGTTACCACTTAGAATATCTTTATTGACAAGGATTAGAGTTGAATGACGAATTGGGCTAATGATCCGATCCCCACGTTGCTTTTGGTGCAGTGAGGTCATTATCAAGTGTTTTTGAGCAGTGTTCCATCCTCCCAATGCTGCAAACTGAGCGGAGGTGTAAAATAGTCTGCTCCTCTCTGCGGTAACGACACCAGACAAATCAATGCAGAGCTCTACCTGCTGTGTACCACGGAAACACATCCGATGAAACAACTAGACCTACATCGAAAAAACAGTCAAATAGACTTCATCCTGAGATAACACGATGAAACAAACGGCATCAAAACACTCCAACAGCAAAGTGTTCACCTTCAGTTCACCTCCTTGTCTGTAGTCATGGGACCTTGAAACAGATCATACCTCTGGCAGTCATGCGCCTCTACTGGAACACATGATCAACGCAGCAGCCTCGTGTGATCATGGAGGATCAACGCTCGCAGCTGAACCAACAGGTCGGTAAGGTCTGGTTCTCTACAACAACTAAGGACTCAAACATTATCCTGTATTTGTTCACTAGCAGATGACCTTCAGTTTGTGTAGATGAGAGATCAAGGTACCCAAATGTTTTCTGATCATCTCTCCTTAGAAATGAAAGTGTCTGTCGTCACAGAGAGATTACAGGGAGAATGATGGGTGGAGTGGATCATAGTGTAAAGGATATCATTCCCTTCTTAAAAGAACACAAAGCTATATTCTATAAAACACTGTATGAGAATCCAGCTAAACACTTGAATTTCCAATAATAGGTCTCCGGGCAGACTCGAGACGCGCATGCTTTCCACATCACCAAACAAAACAAATGTTATGCTTTTAATAACACTATTAGCATTAGCAACGGCATAGTGTATCTGTTTCCACATGGTCAGACAAGTTGTCCGGATCCTAGCCTGAAGCTACAATAGGTTATCCTAAACCGGAGTCCCTGAGGCCAATCATCCTCTGAGTACAGAGTGTAACATGTACAGTGAAGGAAAAAAGTATTTTGATCCCCTGCTGATTTTGTACGTTTGCCCACTGACAAAGACATGATCAGTCTATAATTTTAAATGGTAGGTTTATTTGAACAGTGAGAGACAGAATAACAACAAAGAAATCCAGAAAAACGCATGTGAAAAATGTTATAAATTGATTTGCATTTTAATGAGGGAAATAAGTATTTGACCCGTCTGCAAAACATGACTTAGTACTTGGTGGCAAAACCCTTGTTGGCAATCACAGAGGTCAGACGTTTCTTGTAGTTGGCCACCAGGTTTGCACACATCTCAGCAGGGATTTTGTCCCACTCCTCTTTGCAGATCTTCTCCAAGTCATTAAGGTTTCGAGGCTAACGTTTGGCAACTCGAACCTTCAGCTCCCTTCACAGATTTTCTATGGGATTAAGGTCTGGAGACTGGCTAGGCCACTCCAGGACCTTAATGTGCTTCTTCTTGAGCCACTCCTTTGTTGCCTTGGCCGTGTGTTTTGGGTCATTGTCATGCTGGAATACCCATCCACGACACATTTTCAATGTCCTGGCTGAGGGAAGGAGGTTCTCACCCAAGATTTGGCCCCGTCCATCTTCCCTTTGATGCGGTGAAGTTGTCCTGTCCCCTTAGCAGAAAAACACCCCCAAAGCATAATGTTTCCACCTCCATGTTTGACGGTGGGGATGGTATTCTTGGGGTGGGGATGGTATTCTTGGGGCGCCCACAAGGTCCCCCTGCTCAAGAAAGCACATATTCAGGACCGTCTGAAGTTTGCCAATTAACATCTGAATGATTCAGAGGAGAACTGGGTGAAACTGTTGTCACCTTCTCACCAAGCTGCTTGGCGATGGTCTTGTAGCCCATTCCAGCCTTGTGTAGGTCTACAATCTTGTCCCTGACATCCTTGGAGAGCTCTTTGGTCTTGGCCATGGTGGAGAGTTTGGAATCTGATTGATTGATTGCTTCTGTGGACAGGTGCTTTTATACAGGTAACAAGCTGAGATTAGGAGCACTCCCTTTAAGAGTGTGCTCCTAATCTCAGCTCGTTACCTGTATAAAAAGACACCTGGGAGGCAGAAATCTTTCTGATTGAGAGGTGGTCAAATACTTATTTCCCTCATTAAAATGCAAATCAATTTATAACATTTTTGGCATGTGTTTTTCTGGATTTATTTGTTGTTATTCTGTCTCTCACTGTTCAAATAAACCTACCATTAAAATTATAGACTGATCATTTCTTTGTCAGTGGGCAAACGTACAAAATCAGCAGGGGATCAAATACTTTTTTCCCCTCACTGTATCTGACGCTGGCTCACATCCCTCCCTGTCTGGTCACTAGTAAATAAACAAGACTTTGGCTGCGTTTACACAGGCAGCCCAATTCTGATCTTTTTTTCACAAATTGGTCTTTTGACCAATCAGATCAGCTGCAGAAAAACTCTGATGAGAAAAGATCAGTGGAAAGAAAAGCAGAATTGGGCTGCCTGTGTCAACACAGCCTTAGTGTCCTAACGAACAGCACTACTCAGGACCTTACGAGTGCAGTGAGGACAGTGTAGAGGGAACACATCAATGAAATTGGACAAGAATATTTGCTAATTGGAAGGTAGCTAGGTGAACAGACTAAAGTATTGAGCAAAGTATGCAAACACACACCCACGCAGGTAGGCGCACGCACAGACAGACACACACACCATTATGCCTGCTATTGACAGACAGCAGGTATGGCCATACTACAGAGCATTGCAGAGGAAAGAACAGAGCAGTGAGGAAAGGCTTTCACTTAATAAAGTTACAGTCAGTCTCTCACTATCTTCTTCTTCCTCCTCCTCCTCCTCCCTCTCTCTCGCTCTCTCTCTCTCTCCCTCCCTCCCTCTCTCTCTCTCTCTCTAACCAACTGTACGCATTACTACAGTGGCAGACCTGGGGAGCCCCTCACATCTTCAACAGCCTTGACACGTGCACACTTAACATACACACACTACTGATTACCATAGTCTGATTAATCACATTGGGGACAAATTGGAACTGCGACCAATGTGCTCTCCCTCTATTGGGCCATCCAAAACAAGGCATATCCTCATCAATTAATCTACCATCTGCTGTAGAATTAACTAGCAGTACATTCACCATCCTGAGTTGCACCCAGATAGCTGACCCTGAATCCAACACTTAATGATTTGCCAGTCAGTCCCAGTCAGACGAGTGTTGAGCGCTGACCTGACAGTGATTGTATTAAATGTGATCTGTCAGCATCTGAAATATCACTGACCTGATTTACCACTAACCTCCCACTCCTAGCCAGAGCTCAGTGCAAAGCCTGAGGGTGTTCAATCCAATCGAAACGTTACTTATTGACTATGCATTTTTGGTACAACTTAATGCATATCTCGTTATACTTTATTTATTATACACATGCCATGAATACACAATTCCAAAATACTAATACAGACTGCAATACACACACATTTACTTGAAGCAGGACACAGACACATCTTACAGCAGGAGACTGCAGAGGGAGGCGTGTGCTCTCCTCTGTACCCAGGCCCGATGCAGAAACACAGGCAAGCCCACTTGATTCATGCCTGGCTCCCATAGGGCTGATTCGTGCCTGGCGCCCAGGGCCCATAGGGCTCTTGTCAAAGGTAGTGCACTATATAGGGAATAGGGTGCCATTTGGGACGTACCGTACAGTGTGCTTCTACATCTTCATTGCTTGCTTTTTGGGGTTTTAGGCTGGGTATCTGTATAAGCACTTGCTGACAACTGCCAATGTAAAAATGGCTTTATAAAATAAGATTGATTGATAGACAAACAGCCTTTTCACAGCTTATTGTTAGCAGAAAATTAAACTCACTTGTATTCACAGCAGGTGGTTTCATTCATTAGTGGCTTGTGGCGTGGAACCAGAGGCGTGTTGTGTTTAGGGAGGAAGTGGAAGAGCAATAGGACAGTGTTGCTGAAAAGCCATAGAGTTTATAGTGTCTCTAGTGAATCACACAACAGCCTTGACAGGGGGCTGTCATCACCTGCTGGTGTCAAAACAATCAGCAGTAGAAACGTTACAGACCATTCTTACTCTCGTCTCCCGCTGTTGAGAGCCAGCGAGAGCGAGAGCGAAAGAGACAGGAAGCTTCTCATCAGTGTAGCAGCTCCACCCAGCCAGCGACCCACTTATAGATCTGTCTTTACTTCAACCACAGCTCACATGATCCCAGAGGTGGAAATTAGTGCGGACACAAACGTACACACACTGCTGACAGATGTCCAGGAAAGGTTGAGTGGCTCTTGTATCCCGGTGGAAACACCTGCATCTCCTCCTGACAGCTAGCAGCCTCCTCCCAGCTCTTATCCTATTAACAAAGCTCTCACTAACTCACTCACACACACACCGCTTCTCTCTCTCTATCCATCTATGTCTCCCTCTCTCTCAGACCAGCAGATCTCTTTTTTGACACTCTCTCTCGTTTTCTCACTCTCGTTCTCCATCTCTCGCTCCGTTCACCTCCATCAGATTGCTCTATTTAGCCTGACACACAGAAACCTCATTCCAGTGCAGCACCATTCTCCAATCCTTAGGGTGCATCTAGACTTACAACACAGCTTGTTTCATTAACACAGCCTATTGAGAATTCCACTATGGAGAGTGCTGCAGTAAACCTGAGACCGCTAGTTATGTCACTTCTCCTTAATGTTGCTTCGTGGCCTCGTCTGTCGGCTCCACAGACACACAGGCACCACAAACAGGCCTAAACCCCAAAACCTGATCTGAGTTAAAGAGGCGGGGCTAGAGCCTCCACCTCTCATCCTCCTCCAATGAGAGAGCAGTATTCACCAGTGGGCGTGGAGAACAAAGGGAGCAGGCCATGTTTCTCTAACTGTTTATTTTGTGGTATTCCCCAAGCACTCCCCCAGCTGCCAAACTAAGCTAGAGGAGAGGACTGCAGCACACACACACACACACACACACACACACACACACACACACACACACACACACACACACACACACACACACAGCCTTGTCTGTCTACCGAGGCGGTCTGACTGGCTCTCTTTGCCTACGCATCCCCCACCTACTCTCCAAGTGTCAGTTACAGGTCATATCCTCCAACCACTTCCCTATTCTCATTCATTCCTCCTTCCTCCTCCTCCTCTCTCACTTCAAGAAACCAGCGTGGGATGCAGGGGAGGGAGAGTGAAATGAATCCACACTGCATGTCTTAAACATGGCTCCTCATCCTTAGCTTTCTCTGCCACTCCTGGGTTGCATCCCAAATGGCACCCTATTCCCTATAAAAAGTGTACTACTTTTGACCAGGGCCCATAGGGAATAGGGTGCCATTTGGACCGCATCCCTGTGTGAGCTACATACAGTGGGGAAAAAAAGTATTTAGTCAGCCACCAATTGTGCAAGTTCTCCCACTTAAAAAGATGAGAGAGGCCTGTAATTTTCATCATAGGTACACGTCAACTATGACAGACAAATTGAGAAAAAAAAATCCAGAAAATCACATTGTAGGATTTTTAATGAATTTATTTGCAAATTATGGTGGAAAATAAGTATTTGGTCACCTACAAACAAGCAAGATTTCTAGCTCTCACAGACCTGCAACTTCTTCTTTAAGAGGCTCCTCTGTCCTCCACTCGTTACCTGTATTAATGGCACCTGTTTGAACTTGTTATCAGTATAAAATACACCTGTCCACAACCTCAAACAGTCACACTCCAAACTCCACTATGGCCAAGACCAAAGAGCTGTCAAAGGACACCAGAAACAAAATTGTAGACCTGCACCAGGCTGGGAAGACTGCATCTGCAATAGGTAAGCAGCTTGGTTTGAAGAAATCAACTGTGGGAGCAATTATTAGGAAATGGAAGACATACAAGACCACTGATAATCTCCCTCGATCTGGGGCTCCACGCAAGATCTCACCCCGTGGGGTCAAAATGATCACAAGAACGGTGAGCAAAAATCCCAGAACCACACGGGGGGACCTAGTGAATGACCTGCAGAGAGCTGGGACCAAAGTAACAAAGCCTACCATCAGTAACACACTACGCCGCCAGGGAGTCAAATCCTGCAGTGACAGACGTGTCCCCCTGCTTAAGCCAGTACATGTCCAGGCCTGTCTGAAGTTTGCTAGAGTGCATTTGGATGATCCAGAAGAGGATTGGGAGAATGTCATATGGTCAGATGAAACCAAAATAGAACTTTTTGGTAAAAACTCAACTCGTCGTGTTTGGAGGACAAAGAATGCTGAGTTGCATCCAAAGAACACCATATCTACTGTGAAGCATGGGGGTGGAAGCATCATGCTTTGGGGCTGTTTTTCTGCAAAAGGACCAGGACGACTGATCCGTGTAAAGGAAAGAATGAATGGGGCCATGTATCGTGAGATTTTGAGTGAAAACCTCCTTCCATCAGCAAGGGCATTGAAGATGAAACGTGGCTGGGTCTTTCAGCATGACAATGATCCCAAACACACCGCCCGGGCAACGAAGGAGTGGCTTTGTAAGAAGCATTTCAAGGTCCTGGTGTGGCCTAGCCAGTCTCCAGATCTCAACCCCATAGAAAATCTTTGGAGGGAGTTGAAAGTCCGTGTTGCCCAGCGACAGCCCCAAAACATCACTGCTCTAGAGGAGATCTGCATGGAGGAATGGGCCAAAATACCAGCAACAGTGTGTGAAAACCTTGTGAAGACTTACAGAAAACGTTTGACCTGTGTCATTGCCAACAAAAGGTATATAACAAAGTATTGAGAAACTTTTGTTATTGACCAAATACTTATTTTCCACCATAATTTGCAAATAAATTCATTAAAAATCCTACATTGTGATTTTCTGGATTATCTTTTCTCATTTTGTCTGTCATAGTTGACGTGTACCTATGATGAAAATTACAGGCCCCTCTCATCTTTTTAAGTGGGAGAACTTGCACAATTGGTGGCTGACTAAATACTTTTTTCCCCCACTGTACCCTTATGAAGGCTATTGCAGCTAGCTGAAACGTTCTCTATATCGTGGTTAGTGGTATATCAAATCACTTGAGAGCTGCATATGCTGTGTGCGGGCTTTCATCCTTTATTCTAAGTGTATACATCTCCTCTTCCAGCAGGTCCCTCCCTCCTCGGGTCCCAAATGGCACCCTTTGCCCTATATAGTGCACTACTTTTGACCAGAGCCCTATGGGCCCTGTTCACAAGTACTGTGCTACATAGGAAATAGGGGGCATTTGGGATGCAGCCATACTGTGTGCGCCAGTGCAGAAATTATTTGAAGGCTAAAGGGAGAGAGGGATAAGTCAATTAAAGATGCTGGGTGAAAACAACCTGGTCATTGATGAATGGGATCTGTAAAGTGTGTGTGTGTGTCCTTTAGAGTGAGCCCCTCTGTGACTCCACACAGCCCAGGAATAATAAACGAGCTGTATCATTCCTCATCTCTGGCAGCATTCCACCTGCTGCTGAGGTAATACTGTAGAAGCCAGCGTGACACACAGAGGTGAGAGACACAGCCATAAGGGTGGTCATTAAAAGGTTTCAACCACAACAGCAATATCCCAGTGGGCAATATTAGCTAGTTGAAGCAACGTCATGCTGACGTCTTATGTGTTACATCATGGCCGGCCAGGTTGGATACTGAAAGGAATGGGATGTTTTTTTTTACACAAGTATTTTTTATTACCAGAAACACTTCCATTGTCCTCAGTGGGTTTAGATCTGTCATGCGTTCAAGGTGAGTCAAAGGGCACAGGGTTACGCTACACTAGGCTAGCTGCCTGTTCTGGCTGGCCAGCCACTGTGAACTAGTGTACTTCAGGGAGCATGCACTAGGTAGGGCACTGACTCTAGGGAGTGTTTACTGAAACAGAGGAGGAAACATCAAACAGTTCTCCTTGGATTGGTTCTGTCTCCAGGTACACTTGGACAAAGGGGAACTGAGAGGAGAATCCCAGTGTATTAACGGGTGTCACGAGGACACAGGCTGGGTCGTGAACACACACACACACACCCTCCAGTGGCCCACTGACCACCTCAACACCAGAGAGAAAGAGAGAGAGGGACATACATCTCTGTGTCCAATCTCTCTAAACCCTCTTCTTGGAATGGCATTGGACAATCAAAGGGCATCAAGTTCCTTCCGAGATGTAGGGATGTACGAGGGCATGGAGGTCATAAGGCCTGCATAATGGCCCAATACATGGGCTGACCGGCAAGGAATTTGAGAAGAATTTCAGCAATCATGGGCAGTGCAAATTGCAAAACAGCACACCATGCACTGCTGTCAAAACATAAACTGGACAAAATAGGCCTAATTGTTCTCAGTCCAAAATGCTGCTCTTTTTCTGTTTGAGAAAGATCTAGAAATGTGACAGTGGTTCAGCCAATTCCATTCTTTCAGCCTACAGTCCAACTTGAGTCCGTGCCATCAGCAGCGTGCCATAATAATACTCCGCAAAGATGTGGAAGAGGGAGAGGAATCACTGACAGTGACACTAAATAATCACCCACTAATTAAAAGCACAGTGGTACAGTATGTATGCCCTGAGATACAAAACCCACTCCAGTTAGTGAACCCATTTATAGCACATGCTATTAGCTCACTGTATGTGTCAGTTGCTACACTCCAAATGGCCATAGCAGAGAATCAGAAGAGATAGCGTAAAGGAAAGCCAACTGAGTAGCCCTGCAGGCCTTAAAACATTATCTACAGTGAGGGAAAAAAGTATTTGATCCCCTGCTGATTTTGTACGTTTGCCCACTGAAAGAAATGATCAGACTATAATTTTAATGGTAGGTTTATTTGAACAGTGAGAGACAGAATAACAAAACAAAAATCCAGAAAAACGCATGTCAAACATTTTATTAATTGATTTGCATTTTAATGAGGGAAATAAGTATTTGACCCCTCTGCAAAACATGACTTAGTACTTGGTGGCAAAACCCTTGTTGTCAATCACAGAGGTCAGACGTTTCTTGTAGTTGGTCCCAGGTTTGCACACATCTCAGGAGGGATTTTGTTCCACTCCTCTTTGCAGATCGTCTCCAAGTCATTAAGGTTTCGAGGCTGACGTTTGGCAACTCGAACCTTCAGCTCCCTTCACAGATTTTCTATGGGATTAAAGTCTGGAGACTGGCTAGGCCACTCCAGGACCTTAATGTGCTTCTTCTTGAGCCACTCCTTTGTTGCCTTGGCCGTGTGTTTTGGGTCATTGTCATGCTGGAATACCCATCAACGACCCATTTTCAATGCCCTGGCTGAGGGAAGGAGGTTCTCACCCAAGATTTGACGGTACATGGCACCGTCCATCGTCCCTTTGATGCAGTGAAGTTGTCCTGTCCCCTTAGCAGAAAAACACCCCCAAAGCATAATGTTTCCACCTCCATGTTTGACGGTGGGGATGGTGTTCTTGGGGTCATAGGCAGCATTCCTCCTCCTCCAAACACGGCGAGTTGAGTTGATGCCAAAGAGCTCCATTTTGGTCTCATCTGACCACAACACTTTCACCCAGTTCTCCTCTGAATCATTCAGATGTTCATTGGAAAACTTCAGACGGGCATGTATAGGTGCTTTCTTGAGCAGGGGGACCTTACGGGCGCTGCAGGATTTCAGTCCTTCACGGCGTAGTGTGTTACCAATTGTTTTCTTGGTGACTATGGTCCCAGCTGCCTTGAGATCATTGACAAGATCCTCCCGTGTAGTTCTGGGCTGATTCCTCACCGTTCTCATGATCATTGCAACTCCACCAGGTGAGCTCTTGCATGGAGCCCCAGGCCGAGGGAGATTGACAGTTATTTTGTGTTTCTTCCATTTGCGAATAATCGCACCAACTGTTGTCATCTTCTCACCAAGCTGCTTTGCGATGGTCTTGTAGCCTATTCCAGCCTTGTGTAGGTCTACAATCTTGTCCCTGACATCCTTGGAGAGCTCTTTGGTCTTGGCGGAGAGTTTGGAATCTGATTGACTGATTGCTTCTGTGGACAGGTGTATTTTATACAGGTAACAAGCTGAGATTAGGAGCACTCCCTTTAAGAGTGTGCTCCTAATATCAGCTCGTTACCTGTATAAAAGACACCTGGGAGCCAGAAATCTTTCTGATTGAGAGGGGGTCAAATACTTATTTCCCTCATTAAAATGCAAATCAATTTATAACATTTTTTACATGCGTTTTTCTGGATTTTTTTGTTGTTATTCTGTCTCTCACTGTTCAAATAAACCTACCATTAAAATTATAGACTGATCATTTCTTTGTCAGTGGGCAAACTTACAAAATCTGCAGGGGATCAAATACTTTTTTCCCCTCACTGTACATGTGTTTCTTCAAACACTGACTCATCAATCCAAATATGAATGTGCAACAAACTCAAGCCGATTTCAGAGGTCTAATAATGTAGTGTCTCGGGTGCGAGTACACACCTACATACACACACGTACACACGGGTCTAGCAGCCTAGTGTCCCGAGGGAAGAAGGCGCCAACAAGTAAAGCCTGTTCAGCCTAGAGCTGTGAGTCACACTCGCTTGTCAAACTCCATCACAGACAGTAATGACTTGTTCTGAGGGAAAACGAGACCTCGAACTGTGTGTGTGTGTGTATATATGAAGGGAAGGAGGAGGAAATATTTCCAAAATACTCCTGAAGGGCAGCGGGAGAGAATGTGAAAATCTCAACTGCCGTCAAAAACAAAGCAGCCTGCCAGCGACAGTAGGAGAGGACAAACATAAAGTGTTTCCATAAAGCGCGGTGGCTTTGAAAATCGAACTCACTTGATGAAGCAGCGGGCTCCTTCGAACGTATATCCCTCCTCCCATCCCGTTGGTAAATCTATGCGGGAAAGAGAGGGGAGAAGAGGGGGGAGTAATGAAAAGGCTACGAGACAAATATATTGCAACACACACAAGCGGCTGTTGAGATAGGAGCAGAGATCTGCGCGTGACCGAAAACACCGTTTCCCACGCCAGCCCCTTACGCAATATTTATAGTCTACCGCTATGCTATCCATTAATGATATAGCCTAGTGCGGATCATAGAATAGCCTCATCGTCATGTCCATTCGTATCAGTTTTTCAACCTATTGTATTGATAGGAGCCATTTAAATGTAAGATTGTAAAAGGCGGTTTCCTAAGCATTGACTGTGTGAGGACCTATGCATTCCGCGCACGATTTATTCCCTCTGTTGCGGTGGATATGGAATGGTAACAATAACATCCTTATCCGCAAGTGAAGTCATTTTCACAACAAAACAAACATTTGTTGCGTTAAACATTTTTAATGAGTTACGCATCAATGTTTCATGTTATCATTTTATCAACAGCTGTTGTTACAATTGTTACAAAATAACTGCCCACTGCTTCGACTACGGGCTTAATTACAGTGTAGGCTACAATCCTGGCAAGTGGCAAACAATAATGTAAAAAACGAACTTATTCGTTTATGAATGTGAATGCCTACTTGACGGAACTTTCAACAACTGTCGCAATGACTAGATTACATTAATTGACCGCTCAACTTGGAGGTCCTCGCGCAGAGGAGAGAGAGAGATAGACGGCTGTTGCTTGCGGCAGGGAGTCTTCGCTCAACGTTTCTCCGTGGTTTCTGAACCCCTTTAAAACCGAGACTCTTGCGGTATGTAACGAATGGAAGAGTTTGATGAGAACCGTTTTTACCTGGGGTTTTTCTGTGCCCCGTTATGACGGCCTCTCCGGTGACAGGATGCAGCCAGGTCGTACTCTTGGCTTCTTCACTGTTGGGTAAGAAACGGGGAGAAGGTGAACACGCAAATAACAGACATAAACAAACGCGTCGAAACAAAGCCAATACACTTCCATGCGCTGTATCCTGAGAATATTTACTTGATGAAGAACATCCTTCCGTCCGGAGTAACCCCATAACTCCAAGAAGAAGGCAGGCAGGAGATCCAGTCAGGGTTTAGATCCGCCGCCATGTCTAGCAGAGGACGGAGACTGGAGTGCGCGTATCCGTGCCTTCAGCGCGTACTCGGAAACCCTTAGCAACTGGGCGCGGGGAACCTCTGGGGGGCGGGAGCGTGCTTGCAAGGTAGAGAGGTCTCCTCCTGTTTTTACATTGTTTTCAAAACTTTTATTGAAACAATTTATATTTTGTAAGTACATACTAAGGAGCATAAACACTAGCATATAAAAGCATAGCCTAGAGCAAGCCTATGATTCAGAAAAATGGCCCACCTCAGTTATTTACATGCTAAAGATGTCAAATTCAATTTCTCATGTCACAATTAATTACATATGGCATTGAGTAATATATAAATCCATACAGTATGTCCTTGTAGCCTAGAGCTACTGTATTCACCAATAGAATACTCATCCCGCAAGTGTGCTAAAGCTTACACGGATGGTCCGTCTGTGCTGTTCCGTATTATCACACATGCCATCCCAGGTCAACCTTGTACCGCACTGCATGGTTCAGCTGTCTATAAATCCTTCTCCCACCCAAACAACCCTCCCCCTCCTTACCCCTCCCCTCACCCCCTCTCTAGAGGTCAGACAGAGCAGAGGGTCCCGAGTAGATTGGATGCGTGTGTATGTGTGTGTGTGTGTGTGTGTGTGTGTGTGTGTGTGTGTGTGTGTGTGTGTGTGTGTGTGTGTGTGTGCGTGTGTGTGTGTGCGTGCGTGTGAACGGGTGCATGTATGCGAGTGTAGAAGTGCAAGTGTGTGTATGCATAAGTGGTTGTGTGTCTGCGTGTGGGTGTGTGTGCATGTGTGTGTCATACATGAAAAGATGGTGAACACGCAATGCAGATAGGTTAGCTAGGATGCCAACATCACGCATATGAGATTTAACCAACAAAAAATAACAACATAAATGAAAACAATAACACTTCAGATACATGTCCATTGTCCAAGCCAATGCCAAACAAAGGATACCCACTAGATACCGATCTGGGGTCAGTTTGCTGTTCCACCTCCATAATGGTTAAGGTTAGGATTTGGGGAGGGTAAGCTGATGCTAGATATGTTGTCTGAGAAGGGGAACGTCTACCCACCCCTCAGGCCCCCTTGGCCTTGTGAACTCACCACTAAATCCACCCAATTAGTAATTCTTATATCCAAGGGGCTTTAGCAGATTAGTGTGTGTGTGTGTGTGTGTGTGTGTGTGTGTGTGTGTGTGTGTGTGTGTGCTGGAGGAGACTGTTATAAGACCTTCTAGGTTGGAGTCAAAACATATCTGTTGAATAACTTGTGTGACAGCATACAGTGTAATAACTACTGTGACTTACTTAATAAAAACAAATGTTGACTGCTGTTTAGCACATTAAATGAAAACAATATTTGCTTAAGTGCAGTGATTTGCACAATAATAAATGCAAATCATGCAATTAATGCATGGACTAATAGTGTATGATGTAAATTGTAAACTATGTAAATAAATACATAAACTAGCTAGTTACTACAATTACATGTAAATCATGTAAATAAATACATGAACTAGCCAGCTACTACAGTTACATGTAAATCATGTGACTCTCAGTGTGTTTACATTCCAATGTAGATATGGCAGTGGGACAGGAGGATGGAATGCTGTGCTGCTGGTGATTACCTTCTCCTCTCCTCTGGATATCCAAGGTTAGGAGATGTTAGACTACACCAGACACCAGAGCCATGCAGGGCTGGGGCTATATGGGGAACTGCTTTTGGGAGTGAGGGAGGGAGCCGCAAAACAAACATGATGAAAACGTTTCAAAAGCTGCTCTGGTTTCTGTCATCGGTCATTAGGATGGAACTCTAGCACAGGCTGTACTGTGTGTATGTGTAGGGGAGGGGTTTTGTGTGTGTGTGTCTGTGTGTGTGTGTGTGTGACACGTGCTTATGTGCGAGAGTGCATGTGGTCTTGGATGTGGTTACCGTTTACAATATTCTGTCTGACTGTGACTCAGACACTTTCACTGTGGAGCTTAAGACCAGTTAATTTTTGTAGAGCACATCCCCTATTCTGATTATCAGCTGTTGTCAAACACAGGTGGGAGTGAAAAGCCGATTCTCTTCCTCAATAGTGTGCAGCGAATTCAACTAGATGAAAACCCAAAATGAGTATGACATCCTGGAATTAATTTTTGAAATGTTAAAAATTTTGGTGACCCAAAAAGCCTACTATTTAGAATTCAAGTATGGTTATTCTGATTCTGACTGTGTCTCAGTTTGGCGGGAGCCCTATGGGCCCTGGTCAAAAGAAGTGCACTATAAAGGGAATTGGGTGCGATTTAGGATGCAGCAAAGGTCTCCATCAAACTTCCCATTGACCTGAGGGTCTGTCTCTCCCCTCAGTCATTAAAGAGCTGTGAGGGGCTGGAAGCTAGGCTCATAATGATTATTAATGAGACTGCGGCTTAGCTACGACCCCTGCCGCCTTTTTGAAGTCGCCTAGCGCAGAGCAGAGCAGTTCCTTTGATGTCATCATTAGAGGGTCCAACCCAACCAATAGCCTCTTCTGAAACAGAGATGACTTCCTGCTTAGGGACCAATCTGTACCCCACTGTTACGATGGGAGGGCCTCAACCCCCTTTATCAAAACAACAACTCCATTCCTATTCCATCCACTCATCAATCATGCCCCTTATATTTTCCCTGCTATCCTCCTCTCCACCTTATTCTCCCAATTTTCCCCTTCATCTCCCCCCAATCTCCCCAACCCTCTCCCAATTCTCAACCCCTATCCTCCCACGACTCCCCCAATCCTCCCCATAATTTTTCTCCCCCACACTCTCCTCTTTCACCATGTCCTCCTTCCTAACTAGAGTCTCTGACCTCCATGTCACGTCTGTCCCCTCTCTCTGGATCAGCGACTGCAGCATATCATATTCCTCTGTGGAGCTTTCTGTCAGTCCTACTCAGCCTCTCTCTATGGGCTCTGTGTCGCTATAAACTTTCAATTTAGGAGACAAGGACTATTTCAGCAAAACGAAAACACCTACGCTACAGGCTAGCACTACAGTGTTGTACATTGCAGTGGGAATTCCATAGCTAGGGTAAAAGTTTTACCTTTCAGAATAAATAAAACAAACTCAAAAACACATCAGGCTTCACTGGTTAAAGTGCTCTCCACATGACCACGGCTTTAGAAGATGGGTTTGTGGCTGGAGCTGGCAGGCTCGCTACCTACCCAGTTAGGAGTCCCTTGAACGATCATGCAGCGTGTGTGTGTCTCACTAAGACCAACCTATTGATCAGAAACCGAACACAAAGACCAGTTAACCAACACCACACTGGTTCTGCTGCCTATTTGGTTTCCTTTATGTGACTTTCCATCTGAGGTGGATCTTTTGATGTGGCCCAGCATTGTGTGGGCAATTGAGTGTGTGTTCAGTGTGTACTCAGTGTGTGTGTGTGGGTGGGTGATCCATGTGTCTGATTAGCAGTAGTGGCCTGAGGGGAGAGATAAGTTCTGCCAGCTGTCAGATGGCCTCCTAGAGAGCCTGGCTGCATGTGTGTTTGCCTGTGTGTGTGTATGTGTGTGTGTGTGTTGGGGGGGGGGTGGTCTATTGTATGTGCGAGAGATAATCAACCACCCTAGGAAGACAATGGAAGTTAAGTAGGACATGCTTCTTTATTATTAAAGACCAGTGTCTATTGTAGAGTTGGCCCAGTGTTGGATAAGGTGGTTTGAACGTAATGGAACAGATTGCTGCTTTACATTGTACTCTATGTAAGGTTGACTCCATCCGCTATGTGTACTGTACTGTAGCACCCACCACAACATCCCCAGGGAAGGCAGGTCTTCGTGACATCTGATGCCAGGGAGAGAGTTATACGGACGGGTCAGACGAGGGCACGCTAAGCCCTGGAGGCCGGAGGGCAGGAGAATGCCAATGTCTGCTAAATACAGAGTTTGTTATCATCGAGCCTGTCTAGCATTGAAATCAGGGAGAGAGTGAGAGTGAACAGAGAGAGGGAGACAGAGAGAGAGGGTGAGGGAGACAGAGAGAGAGAGAGGGAGACAGAGAGAGAGGGTGAGGGACACAGAGAGAGAGGGTGAGGGAGACAGAGAGAGAGAGAGGGAGACAGAGAGAGGGTGAGGGACACAGAGAGAGAGGGTGAGGGAAACAGAGAGAGAAAGAGGGAGACAGAGAGAGAGGGTGAGGGAGACTGAGAGAGAGAGAGGGAGACAGAGAGAGAGGGTGAGGGACACAGAGAGAGAGGGTGAGGGAGACAGAGAGAGAGCGAGGGATACAGAGAGAGAGGGTGAGGGACACAGAGAGAGAGGGTGAGGGAGACAGAGAGAGAAAGTGGGAGACAGAGAGAGAGGGTGCGGGAGACAGTGATAGAAAGAGGGAGGCAGAGAGAGAGGGTGATGGACACAGAGAGAGAGGGTGAGGGAGACAGAGAGAGAGAGGGAGACAGAGAGAGAGGGTGAGGGACACAGAGAGAGAGCGAGGGATACAGAGAGAGAGGGTGAGGGACACAGAGAGAGAGGGTGAGGGAGACAGAGAGAGAAAGTGGGAGACAGAGAGAGAGGGTGCGGGAGACAGAGATAGAAAGAGGGAGACAGAGAGAGAGGGTGATGGACACAGAGAGAGAGGGTGAGGGAGACAGAGAGAGAGAGGGAGACAGAGAGAGAGGGTGAGGGACACAGAGAGAGAGGGTGAGGGAGACAGAGAGAGAAAGAGGGAGACAGAGAGAGAGGGTGAGGGAGACAGAGAGAGAAAGAGGGAGACAGAGAGAGAGGGTGAGGGAGACAGAGAGAGAAAGAGGGAGACAGAGAGAGAGGGACACAGAGAGAGAGGGTGAGGGAGACTGAGAGAGAGAGAGGGAGACAGAGAGAGAGGGTGAGGGACACAGAGAGAGAGGGTGGGGGAGACAGAGAGAGAGAAAGGGATACAGAGAGAGAGGGTGAGGGACACAGAGAGAGAGGGTGAGGGAGACAGAGAGAGAAAGTGGGAGACAGAGAGAGAGGGTGCGGGAGACAGAGATAGAAAGAGGGAGACAGAGAGAGAGGGTGATGGACACAGAGAGAGAGGGTGAGGGAGACAGAGAGAGAGAGGGAGACAGAGAGAGAGGGTGAGGGACACAGAGAGAGAGCGAGGGATACAGAGAGAGAGGGTGAGGGACACAGAGAGAGAGGGTGAGGGAGACAGAGAGAGAAAGTGGGAGACAGAGAGAGAGGGTGCGGGAGACAGAGATAGAAAGAGGGAGACAGAGAGAGAGGGTGATGGACACAGAGAGAGAGGGTGAGGGAGACAGAGAGAGAGAGGGAGACAGAGAGAGAGGGTGAGGGACACAGAGAGAGAGGGTGAGGGAGACAGAGAGAGAAAGAGGGAGACAGAGAGAGAGGGTGAGGGAGACAGAGAGAGAAAGAGGGAGACAGAGAGAGAGGGACACAGAGAGAGAGGGTGAGGGAGACTGAGAGAGAGAGAGGGAGACAGAGAGAGAGGGTGAGGGACACAGAGAGAGAGGGTGAGGGAGACAGAGAGAGAGGGTGAGGGAGACAGAGAGAGAAAGTGGGAGACAGAGAGAGAGGGTGCAGGAGACAGAGATAGAAAGAGGGAGACAGAGAGAGAGGGTGATGGACACAGAGAGAGAGGGTGAGGGAGACAGAGAGAGAGAGGGAGACAGAGAGAGAGGGTGAGGGACACAGAGAGAGAGCGAGGGATACAGAGAGAGAGGGTGAGGGAGACAGAGAGAGAAAGTGGGAGACAGAGAGAGAGGGTGCGGGAGACAGAGATAGAAAGAGGGAGACAGAGAGAGAGGGTGATGGACACAGAGAGAGAGGGTGAGGGAGACAGAGAGAGAGAGGGAGACAGAGAGAGGGTGAGGGACACAGAGAGAGAGGGTGAGGGAGACAGAGGGAGACAGAGAGAGAGGGTGAGGGAGACAGAGAGAGAAAGAGGGAGACAGAGAGAGAGGGTGAGGGAGACAGAGAGAGAAAGAGGGAGACAGAGAGAGAGGGACACAGAGAGAGAGGGTGAGGGAGACAGAGAGAGAAAGAGGGAGACAGAGAGAGAGGGTGAGGGAGACAGAGAGAGAAAGAGGGAGACAGAGAGAGAGGGTGAGGGAGACAGAGAGAGAAAGAGGGAGACAGAGAGAGAGGGACACAGAGAGAGAGGGTGAGGGAGACTGAGAGAGAGAGAGGGAGACAGAGAGAGAGGGTGAGGGACACAGAGAGAGAGGGTGAGGGAGACAGAGAGAGAGCGAGGGATACAGAGAGAGAGGGTGAGGGACACAGAGAGAGAGGGTGAGGGAGACAGAGAGAGAAAGTGGGAGACAGAGAGAGAGGGTGCGGGAGACAGAGATAGAAAGAGGGAGACAGAGAGAGAGAGGGTGATGGACACAGAGAGAGAGGGTGAGGGAGACAGAGAGAGAGAGGGAGACAGAGAGAGAGGGTGAGGGACACAGAGAAAGAGCGAGGGATACAGAGAGAGAGGGTGAGGGAGACAGAGAGAGAAAGTGGGAGACAGAGAGAGAGGGTGCGGGAGACAGAGATAGAAAGAGGGAGACAGAGAGAGAGGGTGATGGACACAGAGAGAGAGGGTGAGGGAGACAGAGAGAGAGAGGGAGACAGAGAGAGAGGGTGAGGGACACAGAGAGAGAGGGTGAGGGAGACAGAAAGAGAAAGAGGGAGACAGAGAGAGAGGGTGAGGGAGACAGAGAGAGAAAGAGGGAGACAGAGAGAGAGGGTGAGGGAGACAGAGAGAGAAAGAGGGAGACAGAGAGAGAGGGACACAGAGAGAGAGAGGGTGAGGGAGACAGAGAGAGAGAGAGGGAGACAGAGAGAGAAAGAGCCAGGTTCAAGGTTGATACGTTCGAGACACAGAAATGCAGAGCATGCAGAGATGCTGCTGTGGTCTGGACTAATAATAACATGGTCAACGTTATGCTGCAGAGTCAGACAGAGAGTCAGGGGAAACACTGTAAATGGGTGTCTCAAATGGCACCTGGGGAAGACCACATTAGCCCACTTAGCAAAGCTTAGACATCCGTTTCAGTCAGTTTTATTCATCACACAAGCTTGGTTCATCAAACCAACTCAGTCTCGCTCCGATCTAAATGTTTTGTACAATCAAGGCACTTCAGGTACAGTATGAGTTAACCCACTGGGTACAGACGTCAATTCAATGTTTATTCCATGTTGGTTCAACGTCATTTCATTGAAATGACGTGGAAACAATGTTGATTCAACCAGTGTGTGCCCAGTGGGAAGCTTTTTACCACAGCTCTTTGTTTAAAGATTACAACAACAAACTTTCTGTAGACGCCTGAAACGCTGGCAGCCCCTGCCAAATAACACAACATATGCATTGAGAAACATGTACCCTGTTGATGACTACAACCTTCAAGATGATGTTACTCTGCCAAGGGAAATAAACAGAAATGGCGTGGTCGTAAATGTTTCATAGTGAAGGTCTATTTACTATTTAAATGTGTTTACTCTCTCCGCTGGTCTGTTTGTTTATGTTGAGTAGGATGCAACAGCCAGGTTCACTGCAGTAGCTCCTTCATCACATAGCAATTAAAACGCTCTGGAGTAACTTTTAGTTTTCTGTGAGTAGTTTGTGTGTGTGTGTCTTGGGCGTGTGCAAACCCTGGCACCTGCTTTCTTGTAATGATATCATGCAAACTGATTAAACTAAGATTCTTCGCTACAAATAACTAGTAGAGATGACTGTAGATGTTTTTTGCAGTGGTAGTTAAGTGCTATTTACCTATTCGGTAATACAGTACTGTAATACATAGCTTGCCCTTAAATTGATGGTGATGTCATATGCTGCATTGCAGGACACAGGGAAATGGCCTGTTGCTAATAAAAATACTCTGCCGCCTCCAGCCAAGTGATTACACATGGCCGTGTGTGTGTGTGTGTGTGTGTGTGTGTGTGTGTGTGTGTGTGTGTGTACACGTGTGCGTGTGAGCATGTGTGTGTACATTTCTCCCTCTGTGTGTGTGTGTGTGTGTGTGTGTACACATGTGTGTGTGAGCATGTGTGTGTACATTTCTCCCTCTGTGTGTGTGTGTGTGAGAGAGAGAGAGAGAGAAAGAGACAATTATTCTGACACTCTTTAATCAACTACATTAACAACAATCCTGTCTGACCTTAAATACAGAACAGACACACAAACACATTGCTGCATTCCAAACAGTTTGGTAATGACTTAATTGTCTGGTCGAGAAGAGAATTTGTCAGGCATTCTGGAGTCTTTTCTTTAGGACTATTTATCCACTGGGCACACGCTGGTTGACTCAACGTTGTTTCCATGTCATTTTAATGAAATTACATTGAACCAACGTGGAATAGACTTTGAACTTGACGTCTGTGCCCAGTGGGTAGTGTACATGTTTTACCATTTGGAGAGTGTTTATTTACAAAATATGTAAAACATTCTTGTTAATTTATTTTCCCTAACAGATCTGCCAGTTTAAAGCAAAACATATATACTGTAGGCTATGTATTTAGCGTATTAAAACCTATTTTCTAGAGTGATACAGAATAATTATTTTCTGTGTCAGTCTGGCCTAGGAAGTAAGTGAAGCTTCTCCTCTCTCTTCCTCTCTGGCTTCATTCCAAATGGCACCCTATTCCCTATATAGTGCACTTATTTTGACCAGAGCCATGTGAGTATTGCACTATATACTGTAGGGATTAGAGTGCCGTTTGGGACATAGCCTCTATCTCCCTTTGTAGCCTGGTCTATTTCAGTTCCCGCCCTCTCCATTTCACACCTTGGTTGCCGTAAACCCCAGAGCACGGCCTGTGATCAAGGTCAATTAGGGGATGGTTGGATCAGAGCCGGAGAACTGGAGCACTGACTAGGAATGCCAAGGCTCCCTGTCCTCGTTTAAGAAGACCAGGAATGCCAAGACTCCCTGTCCGCGTTTAAGAAGACCAGGAATGCCAAGACTCCCTGTCCGCGTTTAAGAAGACCAGGAATGCCAAGACTCCCTGTCCTCGTTTAAGAAGACCAGGAATGCCAAGACTCCCTGTCCGCGTTTAAGAAGACCAGGAATGCCAAGGCTCCCTGTCCTCGTTTAAGAAGACCAGGAATGCCAAGGCTCCCTGTCCTCGTTTAAGAAGACCAGGAATGCCAAGACTCCCTGTCCGCGTTTAAGAAGACCAGGAATGCCAAGACTCCCTGTCCGCGTTTAAGAAGACCATCATCATCGCTTCATTGCTCCCTCTTGGTCAGGTTGTTATTGTTCTTTCCTGGTTAAATAAAGTCAGTTACATCTCTAACGGTTACACAGGAAGTTGAGTGGAAGACTCTTAGGATTTGAACTCCTCTCACTCACTGCCTTTTGCCTGTCAGTGTTTCTGCCTTTAAACTGCCTCTCATGGAGAAACTGTGAGTAATACAAACTCAGATGTTTTACTCAGGAAGCTGAGCAGAATACTTTTTCCTGCCCCATCACCACCTCTATAGAGGGCAACTTTATCATTTTTTTATATCAAACATGACATTTTTGCACTTCCTACTGCCTCTTTGCCTTTACCTTCTCAAAGGAACTTTGTTCTCTTTTTTCTAAAATGGAAAGGAAGTCAAATTCCATGATTTTCCATGTTGCTGCATCTAGCGTATCAGTCTTCAAAGATGAGAAATGGTCCCAATTTAAATTGAGCAGAGCCCAAAGAGATAGTTCATAAAGAGAAAAAAAAAAAAGACATAAACTACAATTATGCAGTAGATCATTTGAGGAAAGTGGAAGAAACACCTCTCAAGAATTCATGAACCATCTTGTACCTTTAAAATAAACATTTCCTGCTGTACTATTCATTACTCGGTTGGCTTCGTTCATTTAGTTTTCCTCGTCTTGCCTCTGCCAACTGTGAACTTTGCGACCATGTTGATGAAATAATAGAAATGCATTACTCTCCTCATCTTGTTCTTTCTCAGACGCCTCAATATTGACAAAATGAAAGGTTGAGCTCTCTGTATGGGGTCTCTTAATGTGTCCCAAATGGCAACATAATCCAATCCCCTATATAGTGCACTACTTTTGATCAGAGCCATGGTCAAAAGTAGTGCAATACATATGGAATAGGGTGCCATTTAGGAGGCAGTCTCTATTGTCTCACTACGGAGGCCAGCAGCATTTCTGTGGTCTGAAGCTCAGTTGCCTGGACTCACAGAACCCCTGCTCTCTCTCTCTCTGCTTTGCTAGGGAGTATAGGGTGTGCTTGGCCCCATTTCCCCCTTTCTCTCCCCCTACTGTGGATATTCTCTCTCTCTCTCTCTCTCTCTAGTGTGCATAGGAGCAGGGTCTCTAATAACAAATCTCTCTCTCTCTCTTTCTCTCCTTCTCTCGCTCTCTCTCCTCTCTCTCTCTCTCTTCTCTCTTCTCTCTCTCTCTCTCTCTCTCTCTCTCTCTCTCTCTCTCTCTCTCTCTCTCTCTCTCTCTCTCTCTCTCTCTCTCTCTCTCTCTCTCTCTCTCTCTCTCTCTCTCTCTCTTTCTCTCCTTCTCTCTCTCTCTCTCTCTCTCTCTATCTCTCTCTCTCTCTCTCTCGCTCTCTCTCTCTCTCTCTCTCTCTCTCTCTCTCTCTAGTGTGCATAGGAGCAGGGCCTAGTCAGGGTCTCTAATAACAAATCTCTCTCTCTCTCCCTCTTGCTCTCTCTCTCTATCTCTCTCTCCCTCCTCCCTTTTCTCTCTGTTTGCTTAAACTCTCTCTGCCCCATTTCTCGCAGCCAAGTAGGAAGGACCCAAATAAAGCTGCTCTCTCTGCCCCCTCACCCCCACTCATCTTCACTCCACAGTCAGAATTATATTTATTTTGCTCAGCTGTCTAATATTCAGAGCATGTAAATTCTCTACCCTCAGTGTGGGAATGATTGAGTACTAAGACCTGTAGTGCTGGAGATGTAATTGAATAAATGCTCTTGCTTTTAGATTTGTTTTCCTCATGTCTTGGGAAGATTATATAAACCCTCTGAAGATCTCATAATGTTTAAGCAGGCAGCAGCAGGGGAGAGTGTCCCAAAGGGCACCCTATTCCCTATGTAGTGCACTACCTATGTGCCCTGGTCAAAGGTAGTGCCCTATAAAGTGAATAGTTTGCCATTTGCCATTCCCCCGAGAGAGTGCAAGGTTAGAATAAGCCCCTTCCTCATGGTGAGTGATGACTCTCAGGAGAGACACATTGATTTAAGCAGCTAGGGTGATGGAGAGGAGGCTTGAAGGGCATCAGCTTCACCTTCCTCTGTGCTGCTTAGAGACCTCTAAACACACAAACACCGGCACTAAGGCGACAGACAGGCAGGCAGGCACGCACCCACCACAGACACACACATGAATGCATGCATGAACACCAACACACATTCACAGACACACACATGAACTAATCTTCTGCATCAGTCCAACTTACTCTAAAAAAGTGAAGGGGAAAAACTTGCTGTCTACATTCTTCAGTGATACTTCATGGTCTCCAGGGCCGATAGCAGCAGCCACACAAAGAGAGACAATCAGGGAGCCCAGCCGAGCTAAACCATAGCAGATGATGAGGGAGAGAGAGA
>NC_140000.1:40418370-40642778 GCF_964263955.1 Coregonus lavaretus
AAATCCACAGTAGCTCTGTGACCGATGATATTCCGACCCCGCCTTCTGCATTTGGTCAGGTTGAAGCCAGCCTCATCCACGTATACAAAGTTGTGAGAGGGTTCACTTGATTCCAACTCCATTATACGCTATATCCCAGAACACACAGTTGAATTTGTTTTGGTAAGGAAGAGTGACATAAAATGTACATATATTGCATGTTCCTTCCACAGCAATGGAAATGTGTGCAGTTTATGCTTACTGTACTATGTAACACTATAAAATGTTGCTGTAAAGTAGTTACATAGATATATGTTTTACCTGTACATACTGGTACTGTAGCTCCTTAACTCTGTCCTCATTCCTTTGGAATGGTACACGGTACAGCTGTTTCATACTCATCTGGTTTCTATGCAGCACCCTGTCGATGGTTGAGATGCTAACCGTATGGATGTTTTCAAAGACATCGTTGTCTTCTATAATGGTCCTTTGTATTTCCCTGAGTCTCATGGCATTGTTTGCTCGGACCATGGTGCAAATAGCCTCCTCCTGTTGAGGTGTGAAAAGGCGTCCTCTGCCACCGGTTTGAGGTAATCTTGCAGTCCTATGTGTGGAAAAATGCAGTGATGCATCGCACACTTTCACATAGACAAAAACTATGCGAAGACACATTTTACTGTAAAACATACAGGTGGGTGCATGTAAGGTGCAGTATGTATCTGTATAGAGTATATTTCTGTATGCTGTGAAATACAAGTGGACTACTGTAATATGAAGCATTGTAGGAAGTATACAGTATACTGCTTATATACAGTAACAGTGCACTGTACATTGGTGGACATACCTGTTCTCTCTTCGAAACGTTTGTACTATTGAGGACACGGTTGATCTCCCAATATTCGGCTGCACCCTTCGACCCGCCTCAGCCATTGTAAGGCCATGATTGACAACATGGTCTACAATAGTGGCCCTTATGTCATCAGATATGCGCCTATGTCCTCTTCTGCCTCTTCCTCTGTTTTGCCTTCCACCACGCATCCTTGCTCCTCTTCTTCCTCCTCTTGGCTGTTGACCCTGTTCGTTTCCTGGTCCATCCATTATTGGAAAATTGCAACTCTGTGTTGTGGTCTGTCTATATATGCTTGCCAATTGATTCTTCATGAGATGCACCTTTGAGCAATTTAGACAACTGGTTGATTGTTGGTTGAACTAACACTTTACATTCCTTCATGAGTGAGGGTTAATTTCACCTGCACGATTCAGCAATTTACGTTTTTGTACAAAAGGTCTAATAGAAATGTGTAAAACTATGCTTGACAGTTTATGACAAATAGTTCAACAATTTTGCATGTAATGGCTTATGCAAGGAACTAATGCCTAGATGTTTTGAGGGGTAAGACTATTCAACAGAGAACCATCTACTATATTTTGATCAACATGACATGAGCAATTGAAAATGTGGAAAAAAGCTGACACTTGTACATTATCAATTGCAATATGTACAAAAGCAATTGCAATTTGTTCAAAGGAATAAGAAATTGCTTTAATGATGTGCACAAGTGACTAGATGATTTGGAATTTGTACAAGTAGTATCAAGAATTGCACTTTTGATCTAAGAAATGCACCAAAGCGACTGAGAAAAACTGTAAACTTCTCAACGTCCGGTGGGGATTTACTCCAAAAACATGGCAGTGATTTATTGGTAATGAAATGAATTACTTTCCAGTGTTTTGATGAATGCTTTGGTGCTTTGGCGCCATTTTGTTTAACCTTTGTTTTACCAGGTTAATTGAATGGGAGAGAAACATTGACTGGGGAAGAGGGGTTTTAGTGGAGGGATCAATATCAACACCTGTGTAATTAGATGGTGGGGAGAGGAGTGTGTGTGTGTGTGTGTGCGTGCGTGCGTGTGTTTGTACCGACATTTGTACATTATGTGGTGATTATCCAGTAAGATTACAAAATAAAAGTTTTAACTCGATCATACTTCCTTTAGCACACGGACCATTAAAATCACATGAATCTCTTTCGCTCTCTCTTCAGAATGAGTGGTTAGAGCGTTGGGCCAGTAACTGAAAGGTCGCTGGTTCGAATACCCGAGCCGACAAGGTGAAAATCTGTCGAATTGCCCATAAGCAAGGCACTCAACCCTAATTTGCTCCAGGGGTGCCGTACTAATATGGCTGACCCTGTAAAACAACACATTTCACTGCACCTATGCGGTGTATGTCTCAATAAAGAATAATTACCATCTGCATTGTAAGGCTGTATTGGGGATAGTGGCACTTATGATTTACAACTGTAAAAGAGATCAGACAAGACCCAGCCTGACAGTCTAGTGAGTGAGATAATCTCAGCAGTAACACTCCCGAGACGAGAGGCGTAGCTAGATACCACCGAGGGGAACATAATGCTCCTTTTCAGTATCCGCTTTTTCATCAAACAACTCCTGCAATCAAAACATAATTATGCTTCTCCCCCAAAAAACATCCCAATGGGCCTCTTTTTGACTGAGAGTTTTATTCTGTGGAACACGCAGACATGATTGCACTCCCTCTCAGTCTGAGGCAGTTTAATAGAGTCTAGCTGCACCTGTTATCTTTGTGACAGGCAGGCTCAGTCGCCTTCTCCCTTACAGTCTGCCTGTCAGTACAGAGACTGTAATCAGTGAGTTTCAGTGAGCTCGCATTCATCCGCTCTACGCTCTCACTCACATGCACACACACACACACACAGTCACTCCGTCTGCTTCTGAGGCCAAACCACAATGATGTAAAATTCATAGAGAGCCTAATAAAGCGGAGTGCCAAATCATCTGCTGTGCAGCTAGAATATAATATAGAGCTGCAGCAGCACATCACAACCCACTGTCTTTGAGCTTTGGTCCACTGTCTCCAGGGTAATAAGGGGTTATAGTTAATTATCTTGTAGAATGTGAATCTGCACAAAGAGCACGGCTTGGTTTAGCCTGGAAACAAGTGGTGCTGTGAGTCGTACAAGTATGTCTCTAATTGAAAGGGATTCTGTACAGAAAGGAGTGCAGGGGGATCAAAACGTACAGCTGATCTACAGGATATGATATATCTGTGGATCTACAGGATATGATATATCTGTGGATCTACAGGATATTATATATCTTTGGATCTACAGGATATGATATATATGTGGATCTACAGGATATTATATATCTGTGGATCTACAGCACAGATAAAGGCATAGACAAGGGCCTATGAATCAGAGTTACAATACAGCCAGAGCCTGGCAATAGGGTCTACTATTGGCCGGGAGCTACACTACCACTACGATACATCACATCACTGTTTGTTTGTTTTTCTGGAATATAGCTAGATGGAAAATGAAGGTCAAATTACAGAACCATTAACAAGGGGTCAAAGGTCAGCATTAGTCAATGAGCTGTAGGGTCAGTGGTGACCTAGGCAGTGGAATGCCGGCGGTGCTTATTCCATCAGAGCATTGAGCTGAGAGTGTGTGTCGAGTGTAGAGCGTGTCTGATGTGAACCATCTCTCTGTCTCTCTCTCTCTCAATTACATTTACATTTACATTTACATCATTTAGCAGACGCTCTTATCCATTGGTGCATTCACCTAATGATAGCCAGTGGGACAACCACTTACATTTTTATTAAACATTTTGTTTTGTTTTTTTAAATTCAATTTCAATTGTCTCAATTCAATTTCTTTCTGTCTCTTTCTCTCTCTCTCTGTGTCTCTTTCTTTCTTTCTGTCTCTCTCTCTCTCTCTCTCTCTATCTCGCTCTCTTTCTCTCTCTCTCGCTCTCTTTCTCTCTCTCTATCTCTCTCTCTTTCTGTCTCTTTCTTTCTCTCTCGCTCTCTCTCTCAGTGCATGCTGGGAGTTTTTTGGAGTTTTTGGAGTGTTTGGTATGGAGGGCTTGTCCTAACTTATTTATTGTTTCTTTCCTTGGTTTTCCTTTCAATTTCTCTTTTCTATGGTGGAGGGTTAATGCACTGTTTGTTTTAGTGGTACCCACTGTTTTTATTTCAAAGTTAGGGAGGAAGAGGACAGAGGTTTAGTTTCCTGGGGTTTTGAATGGTGTGGTGTGAGCGATGGCTTCGCAGCCTAGCGCGGAGGAGACGCTGTCATTACGGCATGGTTTCAGGTGTGTTCCTGAGAATGGTTCGCGGTCGGCGAACAGGTAGGAGCTGAATTTATACATTCCGCATCCAGAATTAACAAAGCTGTGGTTGTGTTTATGAAAAGAGCAAATTTGGTGGGTAGGCTCATTTCTAGTGGTATATTTGTAAGGGGTGTGTTGGTGCCAATTTCTCCTCTTTCTACCCCTTCGACTAGGGTGGTAGTTGCAAATTTGCCTCCGTTTATTACGGATGATCAAATCAGGAAGGAGTTGAGTCGTTTTGGTAAGTTTGCTAGTGGTTTTCGTGTACTGTCGGCAGGTTTTCAGTCAGATGCCGTCAAGCATGTTGTTTCTTTCCGGAGGCAAGTGTATATGTTTCTGAATAACAATGAACAACAGTTAAATGTGCATTTTAAAATGAGGCATGGGGAGGGGCTCTACGCAGGTTTTGCCAGCACAGATAGTCTACGGTGCTTTGAGTGTGGGGATTTGGGGCATAAGAGCTTTGCGTGCCCACATAAAGGCCGTAGACAAGGTGAGAGTTCAAGCACCAGTGGGGGAAATCGAGGTCAACGTGCAGGGGGCCATGATACGCAGGCAGCAGAGGCTGGGCGAGTCATGCGACAGATGGTAGTGTAACTAAGGCTGGGCCTAGTCATGCTACAGATGGTGGGGTAGATGAGGCTGGGCCTAGTCATGCTACAGATGGTAGTGTAGCTAAGGCTGGGCCTAGTCATGCTACAGATGGTGGGGTAGATGAGGCTGGGCCTAGTCATGCTACAGATGGTAGTGTAGCTAAGGCTGGGCCTAGTCATGCTACAGATGGTAGTGTAGCTAAGGCTGGGTCTAGTCATGCTATAGGTGGTGGTGTAGGTGAGGCTGGGTCTAGTCATGTTATGGATGGTGGTGTAGATGAGGCTGGGCCTAGTCATGCTATAGGTGGTGGTGTAGATGAGGCTGGGTCTAGTCATGTTATGGAGGGTGGGGTAGATGAGGCTGGATCTAGTCGTGTTATGGATGGTGGTGTAGCTGAGACGGGGTCTAGTCATGTCATGGATGGTGGTGTAGATGAGGCTGGGCTTAGTCAGGTTATGCTAGTGGATGAGGAGAGTATAGTGGGAAGGGTAAGCGACTAGGGGGGCGGTGGAGGAGGGTGTCAAGCGGAAGAGGAAAAAGGGGGAGAAGAAAGGAGGTGGGAGGGCAGAGGCTGGTGTGGTGAAAGGCACCAAGGAACATTTGCCTGGTGCTGAGGGGAAGGCCCCGACTAGAGGAAGAGCAGGTGGTCAGGATGGGAGATGGAGACGAGGAGGAGGAAGGTGAGTCTGAGGAGGAAGACGATGAGGAGGATTTCTTTTCAGACTCCTCCTCAATGTGTCCAGAGCTGACAGCCAGTCAGTCAGAGGGGTCAAAGTACACGGTGAGGGAACTGTCAAGGTTCCTGAATGAGACTAAGGGGAAAAAAGTTCTGGAAAGTTTGTAAGATCAGTAAAACATGTGTAACCGGTGTGAAATGGCTAGCTAGTTAGCGGTGCGCACTAGTGGCATTTCAATCAGTGACGTCACTCGCTCTGAGACCTTGAAGTAGTTGTTTCCCTTGCTCTGCAAGGGAAACAACTATTTAGCTGAACTACGTAGGGACCGGGGAGTCGATGGACTCCCAGTGGAGTTTTATAAAAGGTTCTGGGGAATAATTGGACTGGACTTCTTTTGCGTGTTGCGTGAGTGCGTCGGGGTAGGAGAGTTGCCGATGAGCTGCCGGAGGGCGGCTCTAACTCTCCTGCCCAAAAAAGGGGACTTGTGTGAACTTAAGAACTGGAGGCCTGTGGCATTGCTCTGTGCGGACTACAAGATATTTGCCAAGGTCCTCGCTAACAGACTGAAGTCCCATCTGGACTCTATAGTACACAAGGATATATTGTGTACCAGGACGCTCAATCACGGACAACTTGTTCTTAATCAGGGACATGTTGGAATTGTCAAGAGGTTCTAATGTGAACTTTGGTCTGGTCTCTTTAGATCAAGAGAAGGCTTTTGATAGAGTGGTCCATGAGTATCTGTTTAATGTGATGTCTGTGTTTGGGCAGTTATGTACACTAGCCATTGAGCCTTTTTTGGGCCTGTACGCAGGAGACTGCAGGGAGTGTGCTGGACAGGCATAGCAGTGTCAGCGTATAAAGATGACATTTCTGTGATGGTCAGGGATGGTCAGGATATGCAGGCACTAGAGAATAGTCTGAAGGTGTACGAGGGAGCTTCGTCAGCTAAGGTAAACTGGGGCAAGAGCAAAGCTCTGTTATGTGGGGCATGGGGGGATAGGGCCCCTCCTCTGCTTCCAGGGGGTTTGCAGTGGGGTTGTGAAGGGCTTAAAATGTTGGGGGTGTACCTGGGCTCGGAGAGGTGGGTCATGAAGAACTGGGAGGGGATGTCACAGGCAGTGGTGTCAAGACTGGCCAGGTGGAGGTGGCTCCTGCCCCAAGTGTCATATAGAGGGAGGGTGCTGATAATCAACAACCTGGTGGCATCTTCCCTGTGGCATAAACTGGCTGTCCTCAACCCCCCGCCGGTCTGCAACGCAAGCTGGTGGATTTTTTCTGATCGGGCCATCACTGGCTGAGGGCGGCAGTGTTGTATATGTCCGTAAATGAAGGAGGACAGGGCCTGGTGGAACTGGAAAGCAGGGTGGCTGCATTCCAACTAAAGACGGCGCAGAGACTGCTGTACCATACTGATGTCGGATGGAGGGAGCCAGCATGCGCGCTGCTGAAGAGAGCTGGCGGATTAGGGTTGGACCGGCAGCTATTCCTCATGAGGCTGGAGGGGCTGAGTACAGCAGGTCTCTGACTTTTACTCTGCGGTGCTGAGGGCCTGGCAGCTACTAAGGCCCACACGAGAAGGGGGTGTGGAGCCTGGGCTGTGGGTGTGGGAGGAGCCTATCTTCCACAACCCAGCCATCCTTTTGAGATCGGTTCAGTCGGCCACCCTGAAGAGGCGACTGATGGCAGCGGGATTACTAAGGCTGGGTGACCTGCGACTACTGGGAGAGGAGGGGTGGAAAACCCCAGAAGTCCTAGCACAACAAACAGGACTAACATCTCTTAGGATGCTGGAGAGATTCCTGGGGTAAGTCCAGGAGGCACTGTCTGAGCCGGTAAAGGGGGTGTTTGAGCGGCCAAAGGGGGAGGAGCCACCAATGTTTCCGCCACTGCACGTGACGGCAGAGACTGGGGACTGGCAAGGGGGTCTGGAGGACTTGTTAGATTTTAACACTCCGAGCCTGGGGGAGTTTGAAGGGGAGGGAGGTAAAGCCCTCTACAACCTCTGCGTTAAGGTAAGGAACATCAGGAGCCTAACAAGAGTGAAGGCACATCTGTCACAGAGAGTATGGTGGGTTTTAGATGGAGGGGGCTCTACAAACTTCCAGTACCAAAGAGGTCAGGGGACCTCCAGTGGAGGGTTTTACATGGAGCCCTGGCCACTAACAGCTGGTTGGCACGGGTTGAACCGTGAGTCGGACAGGGGTGTCCTTTCTGTGTCATGAGTGAAACTGTGATTCATGTGTTTTCTGTGTGCGCCAGGTTAATGCCTTTAATGTCTCTGTTGGAATGTCTGTGTGAGAGGTTGGGGGTGGAGTTTACTGTCGGGATGTTTATAATGGGGTACAGGTATTCAAATAAGGAAAAGGCTAAATGTGTGTTGTTGAATTTTCTGTTTGCTCAGGCAAAGTTAGCTATTTGGATAACAAGGAGGAACAGGGTCAAAGGTGGAGGGATAACAGACCCTTTACTATTATTTAATGGGATGCTCTCTGCGCGCCTTAGGGTGGAATTTGGTTTCTATAAAATGTTAAAAAGTGTGGAGATGTTTCAAGAGATATGGTGTGTTGGGGGGGCTGTCTGTATAGCTGGGGAAGATGGTCTGGATATACGGTTGTAGAAGTGGTGAGGTTTGGGTTATTGTGATGTGTGGTGTTGTTTTTGTATCGTGGGGTAGAGGGAAAGGTGAGTATGCAGTACAGGGGATATTGGTAATTTTTGTATTTTATTTTAGGGGGTGGGGGGGTGAGGTTTTAATGAAATGAGGATGTACTATTAAAGAAAGACAAAAAGTCAAAAGTCTCTCTCTCTCTCTGTGTGTGTCTCTTTCTCTCTGTCTCTCTCTCTGTCTATCTCTTTCTCTTTCTCTCTCTGTCACTTTCTCTCTCTCTCTGTCTCTCTCTCTTTCTGTCTGTCTGTCCGTCTGTCTCTCTCTCTCTCTCTCTCTCTCTCTCTCTCTCTCTCTCTCTCTCTCTCTCTCTCTCTCTCACACACTCTTTCTCTCTCTCTCTCTCTCACACACTCTTTCTCTCTCTCTCGCTCTCTCTCTCTCTCTCTCTCTCTCTCTCTCTCTCTCTCTCTCTCTCTCTCTCTCTCTCTCTCTCTCTCTCACACACACACACACACAGGATTGTGTCAAATCCCATCTAATAATCAGATCCCATCTAATCAGCTACAGGCATGTTATCGTCAAACATGTGCATACATATAACTTATGTCCAATTGTCTACATGTTAATATGAATTGGGCTCCTGAGTGGCGCAGTGGTCTAAGGCACTGCATCTCAGTGCTTGAGGCGTCACTACAGACCCCTGGTTCAATTCCAGGCTGTATCACAACCGGCCGTGATTGGGAGTCCCATAGGGCGGCGCACAATTGGCCCAGCGTCGTCTGGGTTTGGCCGGTGTAGGCCGTCATTGTAAATAAGAATTTGTTCATAACTGACTTGCCTAGTTAAATAAAGGTAAAATAAAAAATCTATAGCCCTGATCCATTACCTGAGATGAAATGTAATGAGATAGAGCTGAGAGAGATGCTGCATTTTCACTGTATTTCACCAGAGAGGTGTGATTGGCATTTGCTGCTATTTATTTCAGCACACACATATACACACATATACACACATATACAAGCACACCCGCCTGCAGACACACGGCATTGTGTAGTCCTTCACACTTCCCCTCTAAAATCCTGTTTGTGTGTCAGACAGGGCACAGAACAGCTTCAATGTAATGCATCTCTCTCTCCCTCCTTCTCTTTCCCTATCTCTCAATCTTGTTCGCTAGGTCGTATGTTCCACTATTGTGACACGACTGTGATTAGTCTTGTTAATGGTAGAGAAACTGCTAGACATTCGTTTTTTCTCTTAAATAATGAGGTACACTTGAGCCATTAACGTAATTAGATCTCGTCTGTGAAAAGGCGAGGTATTAAACATAATAAGTAAATGAGTTGCTTTGAAAATGTTGAATACATTAATTTGGTGCATGGAGAGAGTGCACTCTTTGGCCATCGCGTTTGTAGAGACGCAGCTGAATGAACAGAATGCTGAAGAAACATTCAAATAAGAGATATTATGAGGATATGGAATAATTATTGGTTTATTGTGTCTTATACAGTGGGGAAAAAAAGTATTTAGTCAGCCACCAATTGTGCAAGTTCTCCCACTTAAAAAGATGAGAGAGGCCTGTAATTTTCATCATAGGTACACGTCAACTATGACAGACAAATTGAGGAAAAAAAATTCAGAAAATCACATTGTAGGATTTTTAATGAATTTATTTGAAAATGATGGTGGAAAATAAGTATTTGGTCACCTACAAACAAGCAAGATTTCTGGCTCTCACAGACCTGTAACTTCTTCTTTAAGAGGCTCCTCTGTCCTCCACTCGTTACCTGTATTAATGGCACCTGTTTGAACTTGTTATCAGTATAAAAGACACCTGTCCACAACCTCAAACAGTCACACTCCAAACTCCACTATGGCCAAGACCAAAGAGCTGTCAAAGGACACCAGAAACAAAATTGTAGACCTGCACCAGGCTGGGAAGACTGAATCTGCAATAGGTAAGCAGCTTGGTTTGAAGAAATCAACTGTGGGAGCAATTATTAGGAAATGGAAGACATACAAGACCACTGATAATCTCCCTCGATCTGGGGCTCCACGCAAGATCTCACCCCGTGGGGTCAAAATGATCACAAGAACGGTGAGCAAAAATCCCAGAACCACATGGGGGGACCTAGTGAATGACCTGCAGAGAGCTGGGACCAAAGTAACAAAGCCTACCATCAGTATGGGCCAAAATACCAGCAACAGTGTGTGAAAACCTTGTGAAGACTTACAGAAAACGTTTGACCTGTGTCTGTCACACCCTGGCTCTGGGGACTCTATATGTTGAGCCAGGGTGTGTAGATTCTATGTGCTGTAGTTTCTAGTTGTTTAATTTCTATGTTGGCCAGAGTGGTTCTCAATCAGAGGCAACGAGTGTCAGCTGTTGCTGGTTGTCTCTGATTGGGAACCACATTTAGACAGGCTGTTTTCCCACAGTAGTTGTGGGATCTTGTTCCAGTGTGGTTTGTGTTTAGACCTAGGACGTCACGTTATCGTTCATTGTTTTGTTCGTGTTATCACTATTGATAATAAAGTATGTTTGCATTTCACGCTGCGCCTTGGTCCTCCTCCTTCGACGATCGTGACAGAAGATCCCACCAGAACTGGACCAAGCAGCGGGTCCAGGAGCCATCGCCAGGGAAATCTCTGGCGGATATCCAGCGCCTCCTCGACTGGGTCAAGCCGGGTGAGCAAGAGAGGGGCTTGACGTGGAAGCAGAAGGGCGAAAGGCTGGCGAAAAGTATGGAGACCTGGTCCACGGGTAGGAGAGAAGCCCAGAATTTTTTAGGGGGGGGCTAACGCCGTGGACGACGTGGCAGCAGGAGACCGCAATAGAGCGGCCCAGCGGGTTGGCAGAGGAGGCCGCCAGGTTACGGGGGCCACTGGTCAAAGAGGGGAAGGAAGGTGTAGAGGCACGGCGAGAGGTACTGGGGTGTGTTACCAGTCCGGTCCGGCCCGTTCCAGATCCCTGCGTAGGGCCAGTGGTGTGTGTCCCCAGTACGGTCAGGTCTGTTCCTGCTCCCCGCACCAAGCCAATGGTGCGCGTCGCCAGCCCGGCCCGTCCTGTTCCTGCTCCACGCACCAAGCCAATGGTGCGCGTCGCCAGCCCGGCCCGTCCTGTTCCTGCTCCCCGCACCAAGCCAATGGTGCGCGTCGCCAGCTCGGCCCGGCCTGTTCCTGCTCCCCTCACCAAGCCTACGGTGCGCGTCGCCAGCCCGGCCCGGCCTGTTCCTGCCCCTCGCACCAAGCCTACGGTGCGCGTCGCCAGCCCAGCCCGGCCTGTTCCTGCTCCACGCACCAAGCCAGGGGTGCGCATCGTCAGCCCAGTCCGGCCCGTTCCTGCTCCACGCACCAAGCCAGGAGGGCGTCGTCAGCCCGGTCCGGCCCGTTCCTGCTCCACGCACCAAGCCAGGGGTGCGCATCGTCAGCCCGGTCCGGCCCGTTCCTGCTCCACGCACCAAGCCAGGGGTGCGCATCGTCAGCCCGGTCCGGCCCGTTCCTGCTCCACGCACCAAGCCAGGGATGCGCATCGTCAGCCCGGTCCGGCCCGTTCCTACTCCACGCACCAAGCCAGGGGTGCGCATCGTCAGCCCGGTCCGGCCCGTTCCTGCTCCACGCACCAAGCCAGGGGTGCGCATCGTCAGCCCGGTCCGGCCCGTTCCTGCTCCAAGCACCAAGCCAGGGGTGCGCATTGTCAGCCCGGTCCGGCCCGTTCCTGCTCCACGCACCAAGCCAGGGGTGCGCGTCGTCAGTCCGGCACAACCCGTGCCTGGGTCACCGGTGCCTGGTCAGGTACCGGTCAGCTGCTCCACACCGGAGCCTAAGCAATCCGCTCCTACGAAGTCCAGTCCAGCTCCAGCCAGCGGGGCCAGACCGGACCAGGGGCGCTACGGGGGGATGGTTGGAGGGTGGTGGTCAAGCCCGGAGCCGGTACCGCCTCCGAGGAGGAATGCCCACCCAGCCCTCCCCTGTTTGGTTTATGTTTAGGCGCGGTCGCAGTCCGCGCCTTTGGGGGGGGGGTACTGTCACACCCTGGCTCTGGGGACTCTATATGTTGAGCCAGGGTGTGTAGATTCTATGTGTTGTAGTTTCTAGTTGTTTCATTTCTATGTTGGCCAGAGTGGTTCTCAATCAGAGGCAACGAGTGTCAGCTGTTGCTGATTGTCTCTGATTGGGAACCACATTTAGACAGGCTGTTTTCCCACAGTAGTTGTGGGATCTTGTTCCGTGTTGGTTGTGTTTAGACCTAGGACGTCACGTTATCGTTTATTGTTTTGTTCGTGTTATCACTATTGATAATAAAGTATGTTTGCATTTCACGCTGCGCCTTGGTCCTCCTCCTTCGACGATCGTGACAGTGTCATTGCCAACAAAGGGTATATAACAAAGTATTGAGAAACTTTTGTTATTGACCAAATACTTATTTTCCACCATAAGTTGCAAATAAATTCATAAAAAATCCTACAATGTGATTTTCTGGATTTTTTTTTCTCATTTTGTCTGTCATAGTTGACGTGTACCTATGATGAATATTACAGGCCTCTCTCATCTTTTTAAGTGGGAGAACTTGCACAATTGGTGGCTGACTAAATACTTTTTTCCCCCACTGTATGCTGGATCTAATGAATAGCCTAGTTGGAGTTTGAGACAGTTTTATGTCCATAGGGAAATCTCTACTGTATGTGTTTTAATGCTGACCAACTACAGGACAGGATTACATGACCATCTCTTCTTCACATTCGCCTTTGCATCCTGAGGTGATTACATAACTCATCTACAGTTGAAGTCGGAAGTTTACATACACCTTAGCCAAATACATTTAAACTCAGTTTTTCACAATTCCTGACATTTAATCCTACTAAAAATCCCTGTCTTAGGTCAGTAAGGATCACCACTTTATTTTAAGAATGTGAAATGTCAGAATAATAGTAGAGAGTGATTTATTTCAGCTTTTATTTCTTTCATCACATTCCCAGTGGGTCAGAAGTTTACATACACTCAATTAGTATTTGGTAGCATTGCCTTTAAATTGTTTAACTTGGGTCAAACGTTTCGGGTAGCCTTCCACAAGCTTCCCAATTTTGGCCCATTCCTCCTGACAGAGCTGGTGTAACTGAGTCAGGTTTGTAGGCCTCTTTGCTCGCACACGCTTTTTCAGTTCTACCCACACATCTTTTATAGGATTGTGGTCAGGGCTTTGTGATGGCCACTCCAATACATTGACTTGTTGTCCTTAAGCCATTTTGCCACAACTTTGGAAGTATGCTTGGGGTCATTGTCCATTTGGAAGACCCATTTGCGACCAAGCTTTAACTTCCTGACTGATGTCTTGAGATGTTGCTTCAATATATCCACATAATTTTACTTCCTCATGATGCCATCTATTTTGTGAAGTGCACCAGTCCCTCCTGCAGCAAAGCATCCCCACAGCATGATGCTGCCACTCCCGTGCTTCACGGTTGGGATGGTGTTCTTCGGCTTGCAAGCTTCCCCTTTTTCCTCCAAACATAACAATGGTCATTATGGCCAAACAGTTCTATTTTTTATTTCATCAGACCAGAGGACATTTCTCCAAAACTTACAATCTTTGTCCCCATGTGCAGTAGCAAAAAGTAGTCTGGCTTTTTTATGGCGGTTTTGGAGCAGTGGCTTCTTCCTTGCTGAGCGGCCTTTCAGGTTATGTTGATATAGGACTCATTTTACTGTGGATATAGATACTATTGGACCTGTTTCCTCCAGCATCTTCACAAGGTCCTTTGCTGTTGTTCTGGGATTGATTTGCCCTTTTCGCACCAAAGTACGTTCATCTCTAGGAGACAGAACGTGTCTCCTTCCTGAGCGGTACGATGGCTGCGTGGTCCCATGGTGTTTATACTTGCGTACTATTGTTTGTACAGATGAACGTGGTACCTTCAGGCGTTTGGAAATTGCTCCCAAGGATGAACCAGACTTGTGGAGGTCTACAATTCTTTTTCTGAGGTCTTGGCTGATTTCTTTTGATTTTCCCATGATGTCAAGCAAAGGAGCACTGAGTTTGAAGGTAGGCCTTGAAATACATCCACATGTACACCTCCAATTGACTCAAACTATGTCAATTAGCACTATCAGAAGCTTCTAAAGCCATGACATCATTTTCTGGAATTTTCCAAGCTGTTTAAAGGCACAGTCAACTTAGTGTATGTAAACTTCTGACCCACTGGAATTGTGATACAGTGAATTATAAGTTAAATAATCTGTCTGTAAACAATTGTTTGAAAAATAACTTGTGTCATGCACAAAGTAGATGTCCTAATCGACTTGCCAAAACTATAGTTTGTTAACAAGAAATTTGTGGAGCGGTTGAAAAATGAGTTTTAATGACTCCAACCAAAGTGTAAACTTCCGACTTCAACTGTATCTCTCTCTCTCCCCATACAGTGAGGGAAAAAAGTATTTGATCCCCTGCTGATTTTGTACGTTTGACCACTGACAAAGACATGGTCAGTCAATAATTTTAATGGTAGGTTTATTTGAACAGTGAGAGACAGAATAACAACAACAAAATCCAGAAAAACGCATGTCAAAAATTGTATTAATTGATTTGCATTTTAATGAAGGAAATAAGTATTTGACCCCTCTGCAAAACATTACTTAGTACTTGGTGGCAAAACCCTTGTTGGCAATCACAGAGGTCAGACGTTTCTTGTAGTTGGCCACCAGGTTTGCACACATCTCAGGAGGGATTTTGTCCCACTCCTCTTTGCAGATCTTCTCCAAGTCATTAAGCTTTCGAGGCTGACGTTTGGCAACTTGAACCTTCAGCTCCCTCCACAAATTTTCTATGGGATTAAGGTCTGGAGACTGGCTAGGCCACTCCAGGATCTTAATATGCCTCTTCTTGAGTCACTCCTTTGTTGCCTTGGCCATGTGTTTTGGGTCATTGTCATGCTGGAATACCCATCCACGACCCATTTTCAATGCCCTGGCTGAGGGAAGGAGGTTCTCACCCAAGATTTGACGGTACATGGCCCCGTCCATCGTCCCTTTGATGCGGTGAAGTTGTCCTGTCCCCTTAGCAGAAAAACAACCCCAAAGCATAATATTTCCACCTTCATGTTTGACGGTGGGGATGGTGTTCTTGGGGTCATAGGCAGCATTCCTCCTCCTCCAAACACGGCGAGTTGAGTTGATGCCAAAGAGCTTGATTTTGGTCTCATCTGACCACAACACTTTCACCCAGTTCTCCTCTGAATCATTCAGATGTTCATTGGCAAACTTCAGACGGGCCTGTATATGTGCTTTCTTGAGCAGGGGGACCTTGCGGGCACTGCAGGATTTCAGTCCTTCACGGCGTAGTGTGTTACCAATTGTTTTCTTGGTGACTATGGTCCCAGCTGCCTTGAGATCATTGACAAGATCCTCCCGTGTAGTTCTGGGCTGATTCCTCACCGTTCTCATGATCATTGCAACTCCACGAGGTAAGATCTTGCATGGAGCCCCAGGCCGAGGGAGATTGACAGTTCTTTTGTGTTTCTTCCATTGGCGAATAATCGCACCAACTGTTGTCACCTTCTCACCAAGCTGCTTGGCGATGGTCTTGTAGCCCATTCCAGCCTTGTGTAGGTCTACAATCTTGTCCCTGACATCCTTGGAGAGCTCTTTGGTCTTGGCCATGGTGGAGAGTTTGGAATCTGATTTGATTGCTTCTGTGGACAGGTGTCTTTTATACAGGTAACAAACTGAGATTAGGAGCACTCCCTTTAAGAGTGTGCTCATAATCTCAGCTCGTTACCTGTATAAAAGACACCTGGGAGCCAGAAATCTTTCTGATTGAGATGGGTTCAAATACTTATTTCCCTCATTAAAATGCAAATCAATTTATAACATTTTTGACATGTGTTTTTCTGGATTTTTTTGTTGTTATTCTGTCTCTCACTGTTCAAATAAACCTACCATTAAAATTATAGACTGATAATTTCTTTGTCAGTGGGCAAACGTACAAAATCAGCAGGGGATCAAATACTTTTTTTCCCTCACTGTATATGTCTCTCTCTCTTAGTTGTCTCTCTACTCTCTCTCCCCCTCTTTCGGTCTAAATCAGCCTCCGTTTCCTTTTCTCTTCATTAAGACCTGTCTTTTGTACTATGAGAGTAATACTAGCTGTTGTTTCATGTTGACACCCTCTCATTGTCCTGCTCTACCAGAGGACCCAGCTGCAGGGTTGAAGGATGGAGAAAGGGAGGAGTGAAGTCAGGGGTCAAGGGATGAAGTTAAGAATTAGAACTGTAATACAGTTTATAAAAGTGTAGCTATTAATTCCCAGTGGTTAAAGGGATACTTTGGGATTTTGGTAATGATGCCCTTTATCTACTTCCCCAGAGTCAAATGAACTTGTGGATACCATTTTTATGTCTCTGTCCAGTATGAAGGAAGTTGGAGGTAGTTTTGCGAGCCAACACTAACTAGCATTAGCGCAATGACTGGAGGTCTATGGGTATCTGCTAGCATGGTAGCTATGTGTCTCTGCTAGCATGCTAGCTATGTGTATATGCTAGCATGCTACCAGATACCATAGACTTCCAGTCATATTGCTAATTCTAGTTAGCAATTGCGCTAGCGCTAGTACGCAACTCTGGGAAAGTAGATAAGGGCCTCATTGCCAAAATCCCATAGTATACCTTTAATGCTTCATTGCCATGTCAAAGCTGCCCAAAACAACATGGCTCAATCAAAAGGCACAATATGATCATCAATCAGAGATAATGTGATCCCGGCTATCAGTGTGGATGTTGTCATTCTCTTTACCATCACAGTTGAAGAGTAGAGCTGCCAGATGCCAATTCAGTATAGCAGACTGTCCATACTGACTCAGTATAGCAAGCTGGTGTGAGGCTTTAGCGAATCACAAATTCAGTCTGTCACACTCCCATGGGGGGAGCACATTGTCCCTCTCCTCTCCACATGTGGTCCAGTAGGACCCTGGATGGTCATCACTAATCTGGCTAGAGAGTATAATCTGTACGTTGGCACTATCTAGCCTTGCTAGAGAGCACATAATGTACATTGGCACTAACATTGGCACTATATGCCCATTGTAGAATGGACAGAAGTAGAATAAAACTGTTTAACCACCAACCCTAAACTTAGCCATCTCCCAAACCTCAACCAGGACCCTAACCTTTGCCTTGATTAGGAATAAATAGCTCATAATGTGAATGCTAAAGTTCTGATCATAATCCCGGGGTGTCCTTTCTGGCATGCCTATTTAATGTCGAACCACAGGACCCCCTCTGAGCGCCACACTTCCTACTCAGCGTGAAGCTCCAGGGCTGTGCCGTCCCAGGGCCGGGTCTGTCAGCACTCTGCCCCGGTCAGGGAGCTCTAGTTAGGCTTTGAGCTCAGCGGGAGAGGGCCTCCATGAACAGGAAGTCACCAGCTGGCAGGCTTCATCTCTATCCATCTGAGACTGCAGACTGACTGCGTCTTAAATGGCACCCTATTCCCTATATAGTGCACTACTTTTGACCAGAGCCCTAGTGCACTATAAAGGGAATAGGCTGTGAACCAGTAGAGCAAACGAAACAGCTCCGATAACTCAACACCCGCTGATTGAACACAGTGGAGGCAATCGAGGCACTCAGGGGCAACAAAGGGACCGAATCAGCAGTAGAGTAACGAGAAAAATGTGCGAGGCCGGGGCCCTCTCACCCATACAGAGTAGAGGCCCCTTGCCATCTTTGGACGGCTCTGCACCGCATGCCATGCCAACGATCAATGCTCACTTCCCAGGGTGAGAACTAACTACAGAGGGATTCTGTGCCCTATCAAAAAAAGAATTATTAATTTTTTTAAGTAAAGCTTATTTTGTGGGGTTTTGGTTGCATGCTTTTTATTCCTTTATTGATGTATTTATCTGCTTTCAGCCAGCCAGAGAGATGGCTCCTCCTGGTGAGCTGAAGTCATGCAGAGGCTGAGGCTGTTTGGATGTTTGTGCCCGCTCTTTCAGGTGAATAATACCCTCCTAGAGCCCATGCAGCCAACTCTCTCCATCTCTCCATCTCTCTCTCCATCTCTCCATCTTCGTCTCTTCCTCGTTCTCTCGTTTCCCTTCCTACTCCCCCACTATCTGCCCCCCTCCCGCGCTGTACAATTGGATCTGGGAAAACAAACAGAAACAAACAAAGAAAAGCAGTTGAAAAGCAAGTAAACAAGTAGCTCCCTGCCAGGCGTGACGGCTGGCAGCCTTGTGGCCCTGAGGTAGCAGACTCACTATCCTCAGCCTTTTCAGAACCCTATCACAACCCTCCCTCTGTCTCTATTTCTCTGTCTCACTTTGGTCTCTCTCTCTTTCATTTGTCATTTCTCTTGTTTGCTCCTCCTTCCTCCCCTATCTCTATCCCTCTTCTCCTCTCTCTCCTCCGTTGAGCAGAGTAACACATCACCAGCAGGTTGTAGGTTTAGCAGGCTAACGCTAATTATCCACATAGGGTTAGAGGAGTGAGGGGGAAGGGGGCGAGAGGATTAAATAGAGGCCTAATTTGATTATCCTCTCTCATTCTGTTCAGGCCAGGGAGGGACTTGGCTGGGGACTGGGCTTTTGCACACACACACACACATGCACTCATGCACGCACACACGTGGTAAGTCAAATCTAATGAATATCTAATGAATATCCACACATCGTAATGCTATGTCATAGCCGTGCTGCACAGTAACAAGTTAATATATTTTCATATGGTCAACAGCTGTCGAAGCATCACAACGTGTGCTTCTAGTGCCAAGGCATTTTATATTATGCTTTTGGTGCCATTGGTCTGCCAAACTATGTAGCAGTCACATAACTCTTCCTGCACTGCTCTGTAACAGTATTTTGGTGCTAGGATACAGTGGAGCAGTGGTCACCAACCTGTGGTCCTGGAGAGCTACAAGGTGTGCAGGTTTTTGTTCCAACCCTGCATTAACACCTTATTTCAACTAATCAAGGAAATCATTGGTGATTATCTCTGAACGACCAGCGTTGGTGAATGATGCTGGGCAATTAAGGTAGACCATGGCCCCAGAGTGTACATAACACTTGTAGTGCTCTACTGGCATGATTTATCAATGGTTAAGTATTTCACTTTATCTGTGTTCCTATGGGATTCTGCATGAATAAAGACAATTCAACACTCAGCATTTTTACCCAAAAGCTTCAGATTGGAAAAGGCTCAGAAAAAGTGGTTTGTTCATAATGCAATAAAAGCAGAAGCATACAAAAGACAGAAGGGATAAGTTATGCAGCAATCTTTATTTAATGGTTGAGAACACTCTTCACTAGGCCCTACAGGCACATGACAAGCGGTTGGAAGGAACAGTTTGGACTTTCTGTACATGAGAGACTCAATCCTCATGACCAAGATGCTGTATGTTCATCATAATTCCATTTAGAGCAGCACTTGGAGAGTGTTATAGTACTCTGAGATGAATTGGTTTTGACTGATGCGTTCGACTCTCCGAATCTCCTACAATTTACTACAGAATACTACAGTACTTACTATAGAATTCTGTAGTAAACTGTAATATACTGTAGAATACTATACTACACACTGTAGTATCTCTCAATCATGTGTAGAACTTACTATAAAATGTTGTAGTATACTGTAGAATACTATAGTAAATACTACAGTATACTACAGACCGCTAAAACACTACAGTAAATACTACAGTGATGTCCGCAAAAACACTACAGTCCACACTATAGTATATACTACAGTATTTAATTTGCACATACCCTGCCCATTCCTCTCCCTCATAAACCAAATTTGTGCCACCCATAAGTGAGAGAACTACATGCCAAGTGTAGACCATATTTTGTGTTACCTACAGGTTATAGAAAAGAGCAGAAGCTCTGAACTATCTGTTCAGACCTCAGTCCTACCTACCTACCTACAGGTTATGGAAAATTTCCCCTTTGAGTATTTCTCCAGTAGGTTTCCTCAAGGAGAACGTCTCCACTGCTACAGTGCATTCGGAAAGTATTCTCCACCAATCAGGCCTTTATGGTAGAGTGGCCAGACAGAAGCCTCTCCTCAGTAAAAGGCACATGACATCCCTCTTGGAGTTTTCCAAAAGGCACCTAAAGACTCTCAGACCATGAGAAACAAGATTCTCTGGTCTGATGAAACCAAGATTCACGTGTGGAGGAAACCTGGCACCATCCCTACGGTGAAGCATGGTGGTGGCAGAATCATGCTGTGGGGATGTTTTTCAGCGGCAGGGACTGGGAGACTAGTCAGGATTGAGGGAAAGATGAATAGAGCAAAGTACAGAGAGATCCTTGATGAAAACCTGCTCCAGAGCTAATACTATAGTATTTATACATTCATATACTATAGTATTTTTGAATGTGGGCTGTTTTGATAAGGGAATTTGCCAGGTTCGTTTTACATAATTTTGGATTATTTTTAGCTTTGGTCAAAAATACCATGATGGGGAAGGCAGAGGCTTATATTTTATGAGCAATGAAACATTTAGATTTTGCAAATGCCTGGGAGGGGAAATAGAGTTGTGAAAGCTAGCTATGCCCCACAACAAAACTCACTCTTCTGTTAGGTAGAAAAAACCTGAGTCAAGATGGTTAAAGTCAAGAAGACAGAAACCTTTACATTGTGTGTTGGAGTGTGACATGATACATTGTTGTGAATCATGTCATACCCCATTCCTGAATCACTTACTTGCACAATGCTATTTTTACACCCCACCATGGCAGGAGTTAGGTTTGGTTAGGTTTTCTATAGCAGTGCTCCTCTTTGCGAATTTAGACTGTATTTGCTCCAGATTCTGAGACTATCTTGGCACTCACACAAGGGCTATGTCCCAAATGGCACCCTATTCCCTATATAGTGCACTACATTTGACCACAGCGCTATGGGCTCTGGTCAAAAGTAGTCGAGCTGTATGAAGAGGAGAGGCAGCACCTGCATTGTGAGAGCTCCTTCCTTCTCAAGGAGGTTGAGTGAATGTATTTACAGACAGAGCAGCACTGTATGAAACAGCCCATCCTTTAGCCCTATCAGGTTCCACACCACTCACAGCTGTGATGGATGGCTTTAGTGATGATGTGAAATACCTCACTGAGTACACCAGTTAGCATAGGTTTCATCCCATACTTGGGGTGATGGAAATACTGCATTACATTGCCACAGGGCTCTCTACCATGTCATATCATATCACATATTTATGTTATTTTCAGGTTCTTAATACATTTTGAAAGAAATGTCCATAGCAACATGACGTGCTGGAGACAGGTTGGAATTTTCCATTGGTGATCTCCACAGGTGTCTCCAACATCATGTAAACAAATGACAACTATTCGCTTTCAAGATGTATGTGGTTCTTCCTGTGGAGTATAGGCCTAAATGTTCCTTGCAGGCTCCGCTCAACATGACCTTCCCCTGTCTCCTCTCCTCCCACTCCCCAACTCTCCCTCACCCTCTGATGCCATTGCTACGGTGTCCGCCCCCCACATCTCCACCCCTAAAGACTCTGTCTCTCACTCTTTCTTACCACTACCTCATCTATCTATCTATCCATCTACCTATCTACCTATTTACCTACCTACCTACCTACCTACCGTGGCTTGCAAAAGTATTTTTCCTATTTTGTTGCCTTACAACCTGGAATTAAAATGGATTTTTTTTGGGGGGTTGTATCATTTGATTTACACAACATGCCTACCACTTTGAAGATGCAAAATATATTTTTTTGTGAAACAAACAAGAAATAAGACAAAAAAACAGAAAACTTCAGCGTGCATAACTATTCACCTTGATGGCCAAAAAGCTCAATTTTAGTCTCATCTGACCAGGGTGCCTTCTTCCATATGTTTGGGGAGTCTCCCACATGCCTTTTGGCGAACACCAAACGTGTTTGCTTATTTTTTTCTTAAAGTAATGGCTTTTTTCTGGCCACTCTTCCATAAAGCCCAGCTCTGTGGAGTGTATGGCTTAAAGTGGTCCTATGGACAGATACTCCAATCTCCACTGTGGAGCTTTGCAGCTCCTTCAGGGTTATCTTTGGTCTCTTTGTTGCCTCTCTGATTAATGCCCTCCTTGCCTGGTCCGTGAGTTTTGGTGAGCGGCCCTCTCATGGCAGGTTTGTTGTGGTGCCATATTCTTTCAATTTTTTAATAATGGATTTAATGGTGCTCCGTGGGATGTTCAAAGTTTCGGATATTTTTTTATAACCCATCCCTGATCTGTACTTCTCCACAACTTTGTCCCTGACCTGTTTGGAGAGCTCCTTGGTCTTCATGGTGCTGCTTGCTTGGTGGTGCCCCTTGCTTAGTGGTGTTGCAGACTCTGGGGCCTTTCAGAACAGGTGTATATATAGAGAGATCATGTGACAGATCATGTGACACTTAGATTGCACACGGGTGGACTTTATTTAACTAATTATGTGGCGTCTGAAGTTAATTGGTTGCACCAGATCTTATTTATCTATCTATCTATCTCTTCCTCTCCTCTGTCTCTCTCTCTCTCTTTTCTCTTGTACTCAAACAGACATATACAGTTTCCTGTCTCTCTCTTTGTCAACATGACCATGTCACTTGGAACATTGCTGTTTCGTTGATACATTAGTTACATCGAAATCCCCCTTTGGAAGCAGCGAACAGTGAGCAGACAGTTTCTCTCTATCCTGAGTCAAAGCAGTCCATCATTTTGATGGAGGTTGATCCACAGAAGAACAAGCATGTATACTATCAGACATGCATCACAGACTGAGCTTGTTTCATTCCAGGTCTGTGCATAGTTCATATAAAGCATCCATAGGCCAGGTTAATAAGATCACACGTGAGGAACATTGTCACTTAGTATAAAGCATGGCCAGGTTTGGTTGAATGGTATAATCATGCTCAAATGGCTTTGATTTCATACACCATTAACTTGAGTACATGGCACTGTTTGAACTGGAGCCACTGCTCTGCAAGCAAACAGTCACATTTATTAACATGGCATGACTATAGGAGACAATTAAACAGAATGCATTCATTGAAAGAGTGTAGATTATCTATGCTGTTTCTTTTATATTAAGAGTCAGATGGAATTAAAATGTCCTCTTGAACGTGTTAACCTGCTGGTTACCTGTTACGTGTGTGTGGGGGGGTGGGTGTGCATGTTTGAATGGGGATGTGCATGTTTGAGTGTGTGGTTGCATGCGTCACAGCTGCACTTGCCTCATACACAGCTCTATAGGAAGTCTAAATATTGCAAATATTTATCCCATTCAACATCCAATTCAACATCCTGTTTGACTAGTCATCACTCTGGCTTCCACCCAGAACCATTCTGCTCCGACACAGGAGTTTATGAGATTGTTATGAAAAAATTGAATGTCATAAGAAATGGAACCAGAATGGTTTCTTTCAACAGCTTAGGAACTCTCAAAGTCAACTGTTTTTAATTTTAATTTTTTAATGTAAATTAGTGAACAACAATGCCCAGGCCTCTACTTCCAGCCTATACTTACTATCTACACCTTATGGACACAGTCAATTTTACAATAATTCTATTTTATTTGTTTTTTTTGTTTTTGCTCCTGAACTTCTTCTACTCTCAAAGTCAACTGTTAGGCAAGGCTTCTTACCAGGAAATTGTTTGAGGAATTGTTTGAGTGAACCTCTGCTTTACTAACTGATTTCCCCTAATAGTCCTTTTCTAAAATAAAGTTTCTGTAATGTTCTCTTCAAGGCCACGGAAGCTTTTAAAAGTTCAGGTCCCTATCCCCAGACATATTGGATAACTTAATTGGGCAAACCAAAGCCCAAACTATAGACGCTAGATTCCTCAAAAAAACAATCAGACTTCTATTACAGCCCCAGAGATCAAGTGTTTTTATTCGGGTCCATTTACTCCTGATGTACACCACCTTAGATGATAACTACCAGGGGTAAAGCGTTTTGTCTGTGGCCCTCCAAATAGGATACTTAATCAGTTGTCTACAGAGCAGCAGCTCGATAAAGACACCCCGCGCTGCATTGCACCGTATCAGACACTGATCCCAAATGGCACCCTATTCCCTACATAGTGCACTACTTTTCAGCTGTGCCCAGCACTATATAGAGAGTAGGGTGCCATTTGGAATGAACACACACATTCTCAACCCTACTTTATTTCTCTTAGAGGTAGAGCCTAATAGATCTCTGCTGTGATCAATAACAGACTAGCATTATCATCTCACGCTGTGCCAACTCTAGGATGACAGGGAGTTTTATATTTGACCATCCATTTTGTAACCGAAATGGGCAAGGCAGACACGCACGCCGTTACACAGGCACGCACACTCACACGCACACACAGACACACAATTATGTGTTGTCAAAATGACAAAGAGTAGGATTGACCTGTGGCTGGCAAAGCAAGCATAACATTAAGGATGACTTGAATGGTGTGTCTTGACTTTCCTAAGAGAGCGGCATTTAGCACTTTTCAATCAACCTCTTATCATCTGACCTTCAACAAGCCAACAAGCCTTTATTCCCTACTGAGACGATTGCAGTAGGCTCCTGTCCCAAATAAGAAAAGCATCACATCACAAAGGCCAATCATGGACCATCTCTCTATGCATCTTTTTAAAGGCTTTTTGGCAATTGATCGATCTCACACACGACACACCAACAGTCTCGTTTTACTTCTGGCATGGTTAGCTTGGGATTTCTGGGTGGCACCGTGGTAATGGCCTGATGATTAATCACCCCGCGCCACCATTAGAGATCGATCGATCGCAGCAAACTTTCCAAATCTCTGATGCATACATTCCCAGGCCTCACCTAGAGTTTAGACAGACAAAGGCTGAATTAGATGTGGATCTCTGTTAGACGTCCAGACAGCGTTGTGGAATCTAAACTGGTACAGACTGAGAGGGGCATCAGGTCTGTCTCTTCTTGTCTGAGTGATATTATCTTCATCCTTCATGCTTGTAAGATGGGCTGTGGAAATAATTGAAAGTCTGTCTGTGTGACTGCCTGCCTGCCTGTCTGCCTGCCTGTCCGTTTGTCTGTCCGTCGGTCCACTAGGTAAAAGTCTTAGTACCTATAGCATATACAGTGCATTCAGAAAGTATTCAGACCCCTTGACTTTTTCCACATTTTGTTACATTACATCCTTATTCTAAAACAGATTTTCCTCATCAATCTACACACAATACCCCACAACGACAAAACAAAAACAGGTTTTTATAAATTTTTACAAATGTATAAAAAATAAAAAACTGAAATATCACATTTACATAAGTATTCAGACCCTTTACTCAGTACTTTGTTGAAGCACCTTTGGCAGCAATTTCAGACTCGAGTCTTCTTGGGTATGACGCTACAAGCAGAGTTTCTCCCATTCTTCTCTGCAGATCCTCTCAAGCGCTGTCAGGTTAGATGGTGAGTATCGCTGCACAGCTATTTTCAGGTCTCTCCAGAGATGTTCGATCAGGTTCAAGTCCGGGCTCTGGCTGGGCCACTCAAGGACATTCAGAGACTTGTCCCGAAGCCACTACTGCTTTGTGTTGACTATTTGCTTAGGGTCGTTGTCCTATTGGAAGGTGAACCTTTACCCCAATATGAGGTCCTGAGCGCTCTGGAGCAGGTTTTCATCAAGGATCTCTCTATACTTTGCTCCGTTCATCTTTCCCTCGATCCTGACTAGTCTCCCAGTCCCTGCCGCTGAAAAACATCCCCATAGCATGATTCTGCCACCACCATGCTTCACCGTAGGGATGGTGCCAGATTTCCTCCAGACGTGACACTTGGCATTCAGGCCAAAGGGTTCAATCTTGCTTTCATCAGACCAGAGAATCTTGTTTCTCATGGTCTGAGAGTCCTTTAGGTGCCTTTTGGCAAACTCCAAGCGGGCTGTCATGTGCCTTTTACTGAGGAGTGGCTTCCGTCTACCTGATTGGTGGAGTGCTGCAGAGATGGTTGTCCTTCTGAACGGTTCTCCCATCTCCACAGAGGAACTCTGGAGCTCTGTAAGACTGACCATCAGGTTATTGGTCACCTCCCTGACCAAGGCCCTTCTCCCCTGATTCCTCAGTTTGGTGGTCTTGGTGGTTCCAAACGTCTTCCATTTAAGAATGATGGAGGCCACTGTGTTCTTGGGGACCTTCAATGCTGCAGACATTTGTTGGTACCATCAGGTTATTGGTCACCTCCCTGACCAAGGCCCTTCTCCCCTGATTCCTCAGTTTGGTGGTCTTGGTGGTTCCAAACGTCTTCCATTTAAGAATGATGGAGGCCACTGTGTTCTTGGGGACCTTCAATGCTGCAGACATTTGTTGGTACCCTTCCCAGATCTGTGCCTCGACACAATCCTGTCTCGGAGCTCTACGGACAATTCCTTCGACCTCATGGCTTGGTTTTTGCTCTGACATGCACTGCCAACTGTGGGACCTTATATAGACAGGTGTGTGCCTTTCCAAATCATGCCAATCAATTGAATTTACCACAGGTGGAATCCAATCTAGTTGTAGAAACATCTCAAGGATGATCAATGGAAACAGGATGCACCTGAGCTCAGTTTTTAGTCTCATAGCAAAGGGTCTGAATACTTGTGTTTTTTATTTTTAATACATTTGCTAAAATGTCTAAAAACCTGTTTTCTCTTTGTCATTATGGGGTATTGTGTGTAGATTGATGATAGAACATTTTAATTTAATCCATTTTAGAATAAGGCTGTAACGTAACAAAATGTGGAAAAGGTCAAGGCGTCTGAACTCATTCCGAATGCACTGTAGGGATTATCCATTGCAGTGAGGGTGGATAAAACAGTGTTTAGCATGCATGGCTACATGCTGTGTTAATTTGATTTAATTAGAGAGGAACAATTACAACAGTACATGTCTAGATCTACCATCTCTACATCTGGAGGGGGGAGTGAAGAAAGGTCAGATCAGCAGGCAGTCACGGACACTGGTGGGTACATACACTTTCCCCGGAGGGGCGTTGGCAGGCGCTGGGTCCTCCTGAGCCGCCAGGCGGATGTCTTCGTCCACATCCCAAATGACAGGAGCATCAATGAGAGACGAGGGCAGGATAGGACCCCCCAGATCCTTCCTTTCTCCGGTATGTTGCATCCTGGAGAGTGCGTCGGCCTTCCGATTCTGGGATCCTGGGCGGTAGGACAGAATGAATTGGAATCGAGTGAGAAATTGGGCCCACCTGGCCTGACGAGAGTTCATCCGTTTCACTGCCCGTATGTGCTCCAAATTCCGGCGGTCAGGAAGAATCCGGAATTGAGCCAGTGTCTCCATTCCTCCAGAGCGAAGACCACCGCCAACAGCTCCCTGTCTCCAACTCCATAGTTCCTCTCTGCAGGGGTAAGCTTTTTAGAGAAAAAGGCACAGGGATACATTTTCTCTGGCTTACTGTGCCGCTGGGAGAGGACCACACCCACGCCCTCCTCCGATGCGTCCACCTCCAGGATAAAAGGACGAGATGGATCTGGGTGTTTTAGGATGGGCACTGTGGTGATCCTCTCCTTCAGCCTCTTGAAGGCAGCGTCAGTCTCATGGTTCCAGGCCAGCTTCTGAGGCCCACCCTTAAGGAGAGAGGTGAGTGTGGCGGCTATGGAGCTGAAGGACCTGATGAAATGCTGGTAGAAATTAGCAAAGCCCAGGATGCTCTGTAGGCCCTTGATGGTGGTGGGAACTGGCCATGACCTGACGGCGTCTGTCTTCACTCCTTCCATGAACAACCCCTGAGGCCTGTTGGTGGAATTCGCATTTCTCCCCACCAACAGGCTGTGTTCCCGGAGGCGGAGTAGGACAGCTCGGACGTCCCTGACGTGCTCCTCGAACGTAGCCGAGTAGATCAGGAAATCGTCGATGTACACCACCGCCTGTCTACTCAGTATGTCCTGGAACACGTCAGTGACGATGGACTGGAACACAGAAGGTGGGTTGGCGACGCCGTAGGGCATGGCGCAGTATTCATAGTGGCCTAAGGTAGTGCTGAATGCCGTCTTCCACTTGTCTCCTTCCCGGATTCTGATCATGTTGTAGGCACTCCTCAGGTCGAACTTTAAAAAGTACCGGGCTCCTCATAGCTGCTTGATGGCCGACACAACCAGAGGGAGGGGGTGCCGGTACTTGGTGGTGACTGCGTTCAGCACCCTGTCATCAATGTGTGGTCTCAGTCCTTCGTCTTTTTTGGCCACGAAGAAGAAGGTGGCGGAGGCAGGAGAGGTAGAGCGTCTGATGAACCCCTGTTTCAGGGTCTCCGCCGCATACTTCTCCATGGCCTCAGTCTCCACCATGGAAAGGGGATAAATGCGACTCTTCGGGGGGTGTTGTCCCTCCAGCAGGTCAATGGCGCAGTCCCAGGGCCTGTGAGGAGGGAGACATCTAGCCTTTAATGAAGAGAAGACATCTGAGAGATCTGTGTACTCACGTGGAATGTTGGACCGGCAGGCAGGTCTTCCGGCATGAGGTGGACCAGGCTGTGATCCTCTTGGTGCTCCAATTGATGGTGGGGTTGTGTAGTCTGAGCCAGGGCAATCCCAAGACGATCCGGTGAAGGGGTGACGTGACGATGTGGAATGACAGCTCCTCGTGGTGCTCCGGTAGTGTGGGAATGGTGATGGTGATGGGGAGAGTGATATGCGTAATGGTGCCTGATCCAAGGGGTTTATTGTCCAGTGAGGTGACGTGTAGCGGAGATGGCTATGGCACGGTGGGCAACCCCCATTCAGAGACCAGCTCCCTATCTATAAGGTTTCCCGCTGATCTGGAATCTATCATTGCGGTAGAAATGGAAGAGAAGGAATAACCAGTCACCGTTATGGGAACTAAAAACAATGGTTTTGTGATAGGAGCTGACGTAACACTCACGGAGTGGCGACAGGAGTCATACCGCCTAGATAGGGAGCCTCCAGGAGATCTGTGGTCCATAGTGGTGTAGGGGGTGCTGCCCACCTCCATGGGTGAGGACTCGGAAGCAGGGCGGCTTCCATAGCTCAGATGGGGTGAGCGTCGAGGCTCCGGGAGGTGTTGGGAACGCCGTCTCTGTCAACATGTCGTCAAGACGGATGGACGTGGTGATGAGGGTATCAAGGGCCATCTCATCGTCCCGACATGCGAGTTCCGTCTTGATGTCCTCCCGTAAGCCTCTCCTGAAGGCCGTGCGCAGAGCACGCTCATTCCAGTCAGAAGACGCCGTCACCGTGCGAAAGCTCAGAGCATACTCGCCACCGTGCGAAAGCTCAGAGCATACGCGGGCTCCTCTCTCTGTTGGAGATGGAGGAGATGCTCACCCCCGTCCTTTCCCTCCATGGGATGATCAAACACCGCCCTGAACCTAGCGAGGAAGGTGGGGTAGGGAAGTGCCATTGCCTCCTCTCCTTCCCAGACTGCCGTGGCCCAATCCAGCGCCTTTCCTTTAAGAAGCGAAGTCACCAGCGCTATCCTGACTTGGTCAGATGGATATGCCCCAGGCTGACACGCCAGATAAAGGGAAACCTGTAGTAGGAAGCCGCTACATTTAGTAGTTTTACCGTCATAGCGCTCAGGTGGATTAGGGGCACTCGCCACTCCCTGAGGTGGAACCGGAGCGCTGGGCCAATTATGCAGAGTTTGTAGCACTTCCTGCATGGCGGCGTTTAACTGGGCAAGCTACTGCTGGTGCTGGTTGAGGCACTGGGAAACTCCTGCTGCATCCATTTTCGTTTGGTGTGTGATTCTGTGACACGTACTGAGTATACGAAGAGGCATGATGCAGACGCAGGAATTAACAAGGTCAAGGTTTACTTAACAATGAGCAAGAGAAATAACAAAGATAGAGTAAACGACACGAAGCTAAACAATCACACACAACATCATCCAGAACAGTCCAGGGCTAAATAGGGGTGGTGATGAGATGATGAGGTGCAGGTGCGCTGGAGGTGATTAAGGTGCGTTGGGTTTCCATTCCGGTGTTGCCGAGGTGGTGCGCTCCGACCGGTGGCTCAGTAGACCGGCGAATCAGAGCGCTGGAGGGGGGCAACGGGAGGAGACGTGACACCTACAGTGGGGAAAAAAAGTATTTAGTCAGCCACCAATTGTGCAAGTTCTCCCACTTAAAAAGATGAGAGAGGCCTGTAATTTTCATCATGGGTACATGTCAACTATGACAGACAAAATGAGGGAAAAAAATCCAGAAAAACACATTGTAGGATTTTTAATGAATTTATTTGCAAATGATGGTGGAAAATAAGTAAATGTCTCAATACTTTGTTATATACCCTTTGTTGGCAATGACACAGGTCAAACGTTTTCTGTAAGTCTTCACAAGGTTTTTGACAGCTCTTTGGTCTTGGCCATAGTGGAGTTTGGAGTGTGACTGTTTGAGGTTGTGGACAGGTGTCTTTTATACTGATAACAAGTTCAAACAGGTGCCATTAATACAGGTAACGAGTGGAGGACAGAGGAGCCTCTTAAAGAAGAAGTTACAGGTCTGTGAGAGCCAGAAATCTTGCTTGTTTGTAGGTGACCAAATACTTATTTTCCACCATAATTTGCAAATAAATTCATTAAAAATCCTACAATGTGATTTTCTGGAAAAAAAATCTCAATTTGTCTGTCATAGTTGACGTGTACCTATGATGAAAATTACAGGCCTCTCTCATCTTTTTAAGTGGGAGAACTTGCACAATTGGTGGCTGACTAAATACTTTTTTTCCCCACTGTATACTGCTTTACACGTAAAAATAGCTTCAGCACCAGCTAGCTAATTCCACAATGCTTTTGGTAGTCTACTCCCACCTGATGCCTGTTGCTACATTTCTATGTTCTTTGGTTGTGTTTCCTGACTGTCCTCAGTTTAGCTAGGTCAGCATCATTCATGAGAGATGACAGGAACATGACTACTCATTGTGAAAATAAAATAAACCATACACTCTGGTTTCTGACCAGAATGACCAGAACCTCACACTACAGTAATAGTAGTGCAGAGGAGGGTGAGAACATCATCGGTACGAGTACAGCCGTTCATCCTTGGCTGAAAGATACAGTATGATGGTGAAAAAAAACATTTTTGCAGAGGCTGATTACATGAGCTGCTACTGCATCTATTCTATTGTGTTTAAATGTTATGGAAAGAGCGAGAGAGCTGTCAGAGGTTAGGTAGTGTGGGGGAGTTAAACTGTGGCTGTGCTGCTACAGGGCCTGTTGTCTGGGTTTGTTTCCTACAATAATCACTGTGTGGGTACACACACACATACACGCACACACACGCACATGCACGCACACATCTGTGGAGGGCAGATCGGTACCGACAGGCCCTGTAGCAGCACAGCCACAGTTTAACTCCCCCACACTACCTAACCTCTGACAGCGCTCTCTCTCTCTCTCTTGCTCTCTATCGCACTCTCTCGCTCTCTCTCTCTTTCTCTCTCGCTCTCTCCATAACATTTACATTTTACATTTTTTTTTCACCATCATACTGTGTCTTTCAGCCAAGGTTGAGCGGCTGTACTCGTACCTTTAAACAAACAAACCACAGACCACTATAAGAAGGTTATGTGGAAAAATTTGAATATTGCCAGTTTGGGGGTTTAGAATTTTAGCTTGCTAAAATGATGTCTCATGTGGGGGATTCTCAAGACATAACATGCGCAGTTTGAGCTACTCCAGGAAGACATTGCAGGCTGCGACCAGCGGAGAACGACTGCCCCCTCTCATTGAGTATCAAGTTGAAGGCCGACCGGGATAATGCAGGCTGCCAGTGGCAACTAAATTATCCTCATAACTTCTTCTGCGTGCGATTTTAAAATAATCAGGACATACATCTGGTGTAATAGAAGCAATTATTGGTTCCATGATTGTCTTCAATTTCTTTCTTTTTCACACAAATATTGACCAGGAACATTGCCATTTTCCCATTGACTACAATGGGTGATCCTGCTTTCTGGATACAACAGCTTGCAGTACCGCGGTCGGCCTTGAACTTCAGAGCTTCAGTCATTCTCCCCTGGCCCCAGCAGACAGACAGGCTGATATTGTGGTTTGAATGAGAGAAGCAGACTTCATAGGAATGGCAATAGTCAGAGAGAAGCTACAAAGTGTGACATTTATTCACAGATTAACAACACAGCGTTGGACAATGTGGGGAAGGGAGGGGGCTTTTTGTTAGAGCTGTGGTACTCACACCTTTTGCTGTGGGTACTAAAACATCGAATAAAAAAAATCCTGTTTTTATTTCTACATTATCTTTACTTCAAGCACCGTGTGGGTGTCAGCCAGGGAAATATCTAGCTCTCAGAGAATAGAAGCAAAGTGGTTGTATGGTTGGTTGCATCATCGTATCCATCTCTCCACATATTAAGTCAGTAATAAACCCAAGCTCTCTCTCTGTTACAGCCTGATTGCGTGTTAATTGTATTTGCTGCTGCTTAATTGGGTTGAAATATGCCTTGTTCCCATGGTTTTTATTTGGGTTATTGCCGTATCATTAGGGCATGATTGTTCGTGTTACTAACGAGAGAGAGATCCAGATTGGGGCTCTAGTGTTATGTGTTTGGAGAGCGATACTATTATTTAAATGTGTGATATACACACTAAACACACACATGCACGCACACACACACACACATATCCTGACTTACTCTATACATGCATTTATCTCCCATTTTTCTTGAGGGGATAGAACAATAAATATATTGTAATGTTTTCCCTTCACTCTGACCCAGAAAACTAGACGGCACTGAAGCTTTCCCTTCTAATCTCAGTGACAGGTTCCCTCCATAGTGTTGGTGGGAAACAGCCTCAGCTTGGGGACTGTTACTGTAGGTCTTCTTTGTATAGAGGGAGCCAGTGTTTGCATTGAGTATATCTCAGACTATATACTGTACAGTAGCTATTCACTATTCGTCTTACCACCATGATCCTTCAGCTAGTTGTGTGGCACCATACCAAGCTGCTGCTTTCACATGCCGCAGCATCATTAACATGTACCGACACATACATGCACACACGCACACAGTCACACACACAGACACACACACACCTTCTTAAAAGTTAATTTGTGGAATTTCTTTCCTTCTTTCCAATCAGTTGTGTTGTGACAAGGTAGGGGGTATACAGAAGATAGCCCTATTTGGTATAAGACCAAGTCCACATTATGGCAAGAACAGCTCAAATAAGCAAAGAGAAACAACAGTCAATCATTACTTTAAGACATGAAGGTCAGTCAATACGGAAAATGTCAAGAACATTTAAAGTTTCTTCAAGTGCAGTTGCAAAAACCATCAAGCACTATGATGAAACTGGCTCTCATGAGGACCGCCACAGGAATGGATGACCCAGAGTTACCAGCCTCAGAAATTGCAGCCCAAATAAATGCTTCACAGAGTTCAAGTCACAGACACATCTCAACAAATCAAATCAAAATCAAATCAAATATTATTTGTCACATACACGTGTTTAGCAGATGTTATAGCGGGTGTAGCAAAATGCTTGTGCTTCTAGCTCCGACAGTGCAGTAATATCTAACAAGTATAATCGAACAATTTCACAACATATACCTAATACACACAAAACTAGTAAGGAATGGAATTTAAGAAAATATACATATATGGACAAGCAATGACAGAGCGGCATGGACTAAGATACAGTAGAATATTATAGAATAGAATGCAATATATACATATGAGATGATTAGTGCAAGATATGTAAACATTGTTAAAGTCACTGTAAACATTATTAAAGTGACTAGTGTTCCATTTCTTAAAGTGGAAAGTGATTTCAGTAGGCAGCAGCAGCCTCTAATGTGCTAGTGATGGCTATTTAACAGTCTGATGGCCTTGAGCTAGAAGCTGTTTTTCATTCTCTCGCTCCCAGCTTTGATGAACCTGTACTGATCTCGCCTTATGGATGATAACGGGGTGAACAGGCAGTGGCTCGGGTGGTTGATGTCCTTGATGATCTTTTTGGCCTTCCTGTGACATCGGGTGCTGTATGTGTCTTGGAGGGCGGGTAGTTTGCCCCCGGTGATGCGTTATGCAGACCGCACCACCCTCTGGAGAGCCCTGCGGTTGCGGGCGGTGCAGTTGCCATACAAGGCGGTGATACAGCCCGACAGGATGCTCTCGATTGTGCATGTATAAAGGTTTGTGAGCGTTTTAGGTGCCAAGCCAAATTTCTTCAGCCTCCTGAGGTTGAAGAGGCTCTGTTGCGCCTTCTTCACCACACTGTCTGTGTGGGTGGACCATTTCAGTTTGTTGGTGATGTGTACGCCAAGGAACTTGAAGCTTTCCACCTTCTCCACTGCGGTCCCGTCGATGTGGATAGGGGGGTGCACCCTCTGCTGTTTCCTGAAGTCCACGATCATCTCCTTTGTTTTGTTAATGTTGAGTGAGAGGTTATTTTCCTGGCACCACACTCCCAGAGCCCTCACCTCCTCCCTATAGGCGGTCTTATCATTGTTGGTAATCAAGCCTACTACTGTTGTGTCGTCTGCAAACTTGATGATTGAGTTGGAGGTGTGCTTGGCCAAGCAGTCATGGGTGAACAGGGAGTACAGGAGGGGCTGAGCACGCACCCTTGTAGGGCCCCAGTGTTGAGGATCAGCGAAGTGGAGATGTTGTTTCCTACCTTCACCACCTGGGGGCGGCCTGTCCAGGACCCAGTGCATCAACTGTTCAGAGGCGACTGTGTGAATCAGACCTTCATGGTCGAATTCCTGCAAAGAAACCACTACTAAATGACACCAATAAGAAGGAGAGACCTGCTTGGGCCAAGAAACACAAGCAATGGACATTAGACCGGTGCAAATTTGTTCTTTGGTCTGAATTTATTTTTAATTCAAGGCACACTTAACCAGCATGGCTACCACAGCATTCTGCAGTGATACGCCATCCCATCTGGTTTGGGCTTAGTGGGACTATCATTTGTTTTTTAACAGGACAATGACCCAACACACCTCCAGGCTGTGTAAGGGCTATTTTACTTGAGCTAGCCTCGAGCAGGCCCATATCCCGGCTATCTACCTCTCTGTCTACCGGACAGGACTAGCCAGCTAACCAGCTAACTAGTTACTTGCTATTAGCCACCGTTAGCAGTTTTTCACCATTGTCCGTGGCCTGCACTACCTACCAGCCAGCTCTAGCCTGGACTATTATCGGCCAGTCTGCACTGTCTGCACAGCGCGTTATCGACCCAGAACCTATCGGATTTTTCTGCCGGAATCACTGAATCACTGGACCTTTAACACTGGATAATCAAAACTAGCTAGCTGCAACCAAATGAACATTGTTGTTGGCTAATCAGCCTTGAGCTAGCCTTGAGTCAGGCACATCTCCCGGCTATCTACCTCTCTGTCAACCGGATGGGACCTCCTAGAGTCGACACGGAGCCCCGCCGATCCATCACGACTGGTCGAAGATCCATCTGCTAGCCCCAGCCCGCTAGCACACGCAAACGACAGCCGTGCTTCCTCATCGCTGTGCTGTAGTACCAATTCGAACTGCTCTTGGACTCACATATTGCTGTTCACTGGACCTTATGATCACTCAGCTGCACAGCTGATGCCTGCTGGACTGTTCCTTTACACGGTGCCCTGTCCTGTTTATCTGTTTAGCCTCCGCCCAAACTTTATCGCCATTACCAGTTGTCTTAGCTCTCTCTAATAACACCTGTGATTGCTTTGCCTCTCTCCAATGTCAATATGCCTTGCCTATTGCTGTTCCAGTTAGTTCTTATTATACAATTTCACTGTAGAACCCCAAGTCCCTCTCAAACTGCCTCAAATAGTTCCTTTGTTCCACCCCCCATACACGCCGAGACCGGCTCAATCGGTGCCTCCAGTGATGCTATCTCTTTCATTGTTACCCAACCCTTAGGTTTACCTCCACTGTACTCATATCCTTCCATATCCTTGTCTGTACATAATGCCCTGAATCTATTCTACAATGCCCGGAAATCTGCCCCCTTTATTCTCTGTACCCAATGCACTAGAAGACCAGTTCTTAAAGCCTTTAGCCGTATCCTTATTCTAGTCCTCCTCTGTTCCTCTGGTGATGTAGAGGCTAACCCAGGCCCTGCAGCCCCCAGTATCACTCATACTCCCCAGGAGCTATCATTTGTTGACTTCTGTAACCGTAAAAGCCTTGGTTTTCTGCACGTTAACATTAGAAGCCTCCTTCCTAAGTTTGAGTTATTCACTGCGTTAGCACACTCCGCCAACCCTGATGTTCTAGCAGTGTCTGAATCCTGGCTTAGGAAGGCCACCAAAAATTCTGAAATTTCCATCCACAACTACAAAATGTTCCGTCTAGATAGAACTGCCAAAGGGGGTGGAGTTGCAATCTACTGTAGAGATAGCCTGCAGAGCTCTATCATACTATCCAAGTCTGTGCCCAAACAGTTTGAGCTTCTACTTCTAAAAATCCACCTTTCCAGAAATAAGTCTCTCACTGTTGCTGCTTGCTACAGAGCCCCCTCAGCCCCCAGCTGTGCCCTGGACATCATATGTGAATTGATTGCCCCCCATTTATCCTCAGAGTTCGTACTGCTTGGTGACCTAAATTGGGATATGCTTAACACCCCGGCCATCCTACAATCCAAACTAGATGCCCTCAATCTCACACAAATTATCAACGAACCTACCAGGTACAACCCTAAATCCGTAAACATGGGCACCCTCATAGATATCATCCTGACTAACTTACCCTCTAAATACACCTCCGCTGTCTTCAACCAGGATCTCAGCGATCACTGCCTAATTGCCTGCGTCCGTAACGGGTCCGCGGTCAAACGACCACCCCTCATCACTGTCAAACGCTCCCTAAAACACTTTAGCGAGCAGGCCTTCCTAATTGACCTGGCCCAGGTATCCTGGATGGATATCGATCTCATTCCATCAGTAGAGGATGCCTGGTTGTTCTTTTAAAAGTAATTTCCTCTCAATCTTAAATAAACATGCCCCATTCAAAAAATAAAGAACTAAGAACAGATATAGCCCCTGGTTCTCCTCAGACTTGACTGCCCTTGACCAGCACAAAAACATCCTGTGGCGTACTGCATTAGCATCAAATAGCCCCCGCGATATGCAACTTTTCAGGGAAGTTAGGAACCAATATACACAAGCAGTTAGGAAAGCAAAGGATAGCTTTTTCAAACAGAAATTTGCATCCTGTAGCACTAACTCCAAAACGTTTTGGGACACTGTAAAGTCCATTGAGAATAAGAGCACCTCCTCCCAGCTGCCCACTGCACTGAGGCTAGGAAACACTATCACCACCGATAAATCTACAATAATCGAGAATTTCAACAAGCATTTAGCTACTGCTGGCCATGCTTTCCACCTGGCTACCACTACCCCGGCCACCAGCTCTGCACCCTCCGCTGCAATTTGCCCATGCCCCCCCCCCCCCCCCCCCCCCCCCCCCCCCCCGCTTCTCCTTCACACAAATTCAGACAGCTGATGTTCTGAAAGAGCTGCAAAATCTGGACCCCTACAAATCATCTGGGCTAGACAATTCGGACCCTTTCTTTCTAAAACTAGCCGCCGAAATTGTCGCAACCCCTATTACTAGCCTGTTCAACCTCTTTCGTAACATCTGAGATCCCCAGAGATTGGAAAGCTGCCACGGTCATCCCCCTCTTCAAAGGGGGTGACACTCTAGATCCAAACTGTTACAGACCTATATCCATCCTGCCCTGCCCTTCGAAAGTTTTTGAAAGCCAAGTTAATAAACAGATCACCGACCATTTCGAATCCCACTGTACCTTCTCCGCTATGCAATCCGGTTTCCGAGCTGGTCATGGGTGCACCTCAGCCACGCTCAAGGTCCTAAACGATATTATAACCGCGATTGATAATAGACAGTACTGTGCAGCCGTCTTCATCGACCTGGCCAAGGCTTTCGACTCTGTCAACCACCGCATTCTTATTGGCAGACTAAATAGCCTTGGTTTCTCAAATGACTGCCTTGCCTGGTTCACCAACTACTTCTCAGATAGAGTTCAATGTGTCAAATCGGAGGGCCTGTTGTCTGGACGTATGGCAGTCTCTATGGGGGTGCCACAGGGTTCAATTCTTGGGCCGACTCTTTTCTCTGTGTATATTAATGATGTCGCTCTTGCTGCTGGTGACTCTCAGATCCACCTCTACGCAGACGACACCATTTTGTATACATCTGGCCCTTCATTGGACACTGTGTTAACAAACCTCCAAACAAGCTTCAATGCCATACAACACTCCTTCAGTAGCCTCCAACTGCTCTTAAACACTAGTAAAACTAAATGCATGCTCTTCAATCGAACGCTGCTGGCACCCGCCCACCCGACTAGAATCACTACTCTCGACGGGTCTGACCTAGAGTATGTGGACAACTACAAATACCTAGGTGTCTGGTTAGATTGTAAACTCTCCTTCCAGACTCACATTAAGAATCTCCAATCCAAAGTTAAATCTAGAATCGGCTTCCTATTTCGCAACAAAGCCTCCTTCACTCATGCTGCCAAAAATGCCCTCGTAAAACTGACTATCCTACCGATCCTTGACTTCGGCGATGTCATTTACAAAATAGCCTCCAACACTCTACTCAGCAAATTGGATGTAGTCACAGTGCCATCCGTTTTGTCACCAAAGCCCCATATACTACCCACCACTGTGACCTGTACGCTCTTGTTGGCTGGTCCTCACTACATATTCGTCGCCAAACCCACTGGCTCCAGGCCATCTATAAATCACTGCTAGGCAAATCCCCGCCTTATCTTAGCTCATTGGTCACCATAGCAACACCCACCCGTAGTATGCGCTCCAGCAGGTATATCTCACTGGTCATCCCCATAGCCAACACTTCCTTTGGCCGCCATTCCTTCCAGTTCTCTGCTGCCAATGACTGGACCGAATTGCAAAAATCTCTGAAGCTGGAGACTCTTATCTCCCTCACTAACTTTAAGCATCAGTTGTCAGAGCACCTTACCGATCACTGCACCTGTACACAGCCCATCTGAAATTAGCCCACCCAACTACCTCATCCCCATATTGTTTTTTATTTTGCTCATTTGCACCCCAGTATCTCTATTTGCACATAATCTCTTGCACATCTATCATTCCAGTGTTAATACTAATTGTAATTATTTTGCACTATGGCCTATTTATTGCCTTACCTCCATAACTTGCTACATTTGAACACACTGTATGTATATTTTCTGTTGTATTTTTTACTTTATGTTTTGTTTTACCCCATATGTAACTCTGTGTTGTTGTTTTTATTGCACTGCTTTGCTTTATCTTGGCCAGTTCGCAGTTGTAAATGAGAACTTGTTCTCAACTGGCTTACCTGGTTAAATAAAGGTAAAATAAATGAATAAATAAATAAATAAAAAGGCAAAGGGTGGCTATTTGAAGAATCTCAAATATAAAATATATTTTGATTTGTTTAACACTTTTTTGGTTACTACATGATTCCATATGTGTTATTTCATAGTTGTGATGTCTATTTCATAGTTGTGATGTCACACCTACTCATTCAAACCCTTGAATGAGTAGGTGTGTCCAAACTTTTGACTGGTGCTGTACACACACACACTAGCATGCATCGACGTAAGGCTTAGGCATGATATTAAATAATTGAGAGTGCAGTAAGGCAGAACCTGACTTCTGCAATGCTCAGGTCATTCTGGAACTGGGACTGGCTAGCAGAGCTGGTAGATGTTACTGCTTAGGGTGATACACACACACACACACACTCTGCAACGGCTCAGTCTGAGCAACTGTTCTAGTTTCCAGTGCTGCAGTGTTCCCACAGGAGACTCTCTCTCTCTCTTTCCAACACAAAATAACAAAAACTACTGGACACAAAAGAAGCTGGGCCACTATCCATTATGTTCTCACAAACAAAGTTATTCTGCCATTCCATGTCCCAGTGTGTACTAGAACTTCAGGCTAATAGTTATATCAAAACAAACAATGCTTCACAGGGCTAATTCTATGAAGCGATGAGAGAGATAAAGGACTCTGACTGTTCAGCTTTTAGTTTTGAAAGGGAGAAAAACAAATCCACGCTCTCCGTCTGACCCCGTCTTCTCACAACGCCCTCACAGTTGGTGACCAGAGCATCCTGATTGGTTTAGACTCCACTGGGCCGGGGAATATTTGAAATGTCAATGCATTGATTGGATTAGAGCAGAATACCAGCGCCAGGCCCAGCAATGGAGCAACAACCCCGCTCTCACCCTGACCATCTACTGTATGAGTAAGGTTTGAGACAATACACACAGCATGGGGAACATATGTTACATGTCAAATTAGGAGCGTTATCAGTCACATTGCTAAAGCACAAAGGTCGAGATCAGGTCAGGAGCAGAGCAGTAAAGATGCTGTGTTCAGATACACAGCACAGTGAAAGAAGTCAGTGGCTGATATATGTATTTGCACCAAGGGACAGTAAAGTGTTTCTCCTGGCAGAGAACAGAGGTGTGCCTTATCAAATCAATGTTTATTTGTCACATGCGCCGAATACAACAGGTGTAGACCTTACCGTGAAATGCTTACTTACAAGCCCTTAACCAACAATGCAGTTCAAATAATATTTACTAAATAAACTAAAGTAAAAAATAAAATAAAAAGTAACACAATAAAATAACAATAACGAGGCTATATACAGGGGGTACCAGTACAGAGTCAATGTGCGGGGGTACAGGTTAGTCAAGGTGTGATGAGTGTGATGAAAGGAGTCAGGCGCAGGAGGGTAATCACCGAATACAGAGTTTATTCCTTTGTTGACACACAAATGCGCTCAAATAGCAATCAACTAAACAGGCACAGGGTAAAATCTCATCCCTGGCAAATACACTGTAACGGTAGAATCCAATAATACATAGGCACAGGGGAAAATCTACCCTGGCAACAGGCGTAGGGCAGGCGTAGGGGCAGATTCCGGGTCGAGATCCAGACCCGATCCCCCGGTACGAAGCCTCACTGCGGTGACGGTCAGCGTTGGCCTTCTGATGACGCACGGCGCGCTGGAGGTGAACGTGGGCAGCATCCCACGTCTCCTCCGCGTGCCGAAACCAGTCATCCACTGCAGGAGCCTCGGTCTGGCTCTGGTGCCACGGTGCCAGAACTGGTTGGTAACCTAAAACACATTGGAATGGTGTTAGGTTAGTAGAGGAGTGGTGGAGAGAGTTCTGGGCATATTCTGCCCATGGCAAGAACACAGACCACTCCCCCGGCCGGTCCTGGCAGTAGGACCACAGGAACCTACCCACATCCTGATTTACCCGTTCCACCTGCCCATTTGACTCGGCGTGGAACCCAGAGGTCAGGCTGACCGAGACCCCCAGACGTTCCATGAACGCCTTACAAACTTTGGACGTGAACTGGGGACCTCGGTCGGACACTATATCCTCTGGCACCCCATAGTGCCGGAAGACGTGAGTAAACAGGGCCTCCGCAGTCTGCAGGGCCGTGGGGAGACCAGGCAGAGGAAGGAGGCGGCAGGACTTGGAGAAGCGGTCCACAACAACCAGGATGGTGGTGTTACCTTGGGAGAGGGGAACATCAGTAAAAAAATCAATACTAAGGTGAGACCATGGTCGTTGTGGAACTGGTAAAGGTTGTAGCTTATCCGCTGGGAGGTGCCTAGGTGTCTTACTCTGGGCGCACACCAAGCAGGATGAGACGTACACCCTCACGTCCTTAGCCAAGGTAGGCCACCAGTACTTTCCGATCAAGCAGCGCACTGTACGACCGATACCTGGGTGACCAGAGGAGGGTGACATGTGTGCCCAGAAGATCAGACGATCACGGATAAGAGCAGGCACGTACCGCAGCCCAGCTGGACACTGAGGTGGAGATGGATCTGTGCGTAATGCCTGCTCTATATCCGCGTCCATTGCCCATATTATCGGCGCCACAATGCAGGAGGCCGGGAGTATGGGGGTGTTGTCTCTGGGCCTCTCCTCTGTGTCATACAGCCGGGACAGTGCGTCTGCCTTCACGTTCTTCGTACCCGGAATGTATGACAGTGTAAAATCAAACCGGGTGAAGAATAGGGCCCACCTGGCCTTGTGAGGATTCAGCCTCCTCGCTGCCCGGATGTACTCCAGGTTACGGTGGTCCGTCCAGACGAGGAAAGGGTGTTTCGCCCCTTCGAGCCAATGCCTCCACACGGTCAAAGCTAGGACAACAGCCAACAGCTCCCGATCACTCCGATGGCGCCGGCCTGATGCTGGAGAAGGACAGCTCCATTTGGAGGAGGAGCAGTTGCTATACCAGGCGGTGATGCAACCAGTCAGGATGCTCTCAATGGTGCAGCTGTAGACATTTTTGAGGATCTGGGGACCCATGCCAAATATTTACAGTCTCCTGAAGGGGAAAAGGCGTTGTCGTGCCCTCTTCACAACTGTTTTTGTGTGTTTGGACCATGATAGTTTGTTGGTGAGGTGGACACCAAGGAACTTGAAACTCTCGACCCGCTCCACTACAGCCCCATCGATGTGAATGAGGGCGTGTTTGGCCCTCCTTTTCCTGTAGTTCACGATCCTTTGTCTTGCTCACGTTGAGGGAGAGGTTGTTGTCCTGGCACCACACTGCCAGGTCTCTGACCTCCTCCTTATAGGCTGTCTCATCGTTGTCGGTGATAAGGCCTACCACTGTTGTGTTGTCAGCAAACTTAATGATGGTGTTGGAGTCGTGCTTGGCCACGCAGTTGTGGGTGAACAGGGAGTACAGGAGGGGACTAAGCACGCACCCCTGTGGGGCCCCAGTGTTGAGGATCACCTTACCACCTGGGGGTGGCCCGTCAGGAAGTCCAGGATCCAGTTGCAGAGGGAGGTGTTTAGTCCCAGGGTCCTTAGCTTAATGATGAGCTTTGTGGGCACTGAGGTGTTGAACGCTGAGCTGTAGTCAATGAACAGCATTCTCACATAGGTGTTCCTTTTGTCCAGGTTGGAAAGGGCAGTGTGGAGTGCAATTGAGATTGCGTCATCTGTGGATCTGTTGGGGCGGAATGCGAATTGGAGTGGGTCTAGGGTTTCCGGGATGATGGTGTTGATGTGAGCCATGACCAGCCTTTCAAAGCACTGTGAGTGCTACGGGGCGGTAGTCATTTAGGCAGGTTACCTTCGCTTTCTTGGGCACAGGGACTATAGTGGTCTGCTTGAAACATGTAGGTATTACAGACTCGGTCAGGTAGAGGTTGAAAATGTCAGTGAAGACACTTACCAGTTGTTCCGTGCATGCTCCGAGTACACGTCCTGGTAATCCGTCTGGCCCCGCGGCCTCGTGAATGTTGACCTGTTTAATGGTCTTGCTCACATCGGCTGTGGGGACGACGTCGTCGATGCACTTATTGATGAAGCCGGTGACTGAGGTGGAATACTCCTCAATGCCACTGGATGAATCCCGGAACATATTCCAGTCTGTGCTAGCAAAACAGTCCTGTAGCGTAGCGTCCGCCTCATCTGACCACCTCCGTATTGAGCAGGTCACTGGTACTTCCTGCTTTAGTATTTGCTTGTAAGCAGGAATCAGGAGGATATAATTATGGTCAGATTTGCCAAATGGAGGGCGAGGGAGAGCTTTGTATGCATCTCTTTGTGTGGTGTAAAGGTCATTCAGAGTTTTTTTCCTCTGGTTGCACATGTGACATGCTGGTAGAAATGAGGTAAAACAGATTTATGTTTGCCTGCATTAAAGTCCCCGGCCACTAGGAGCGCCGCTTCTGGATGAGCATTTTCTTGTTTGCTTATGGTCTTAAATAGCTCGTTGAGTGCGGTCTTAGTGCCAGCATCGGTTTGTGGTGGTAAATAGATGGCTGCGAAAAATATAAATGAAAACTCTCTTGCCTGGCTGTCTGCTGTCTCTCTTTCTTTCTCTCTCTGTCTTTCTACAAACTGTCACCTGGGACCATGTCTCATTCCCGTGCCCGGCCCCATGCCCGCACACACACACATGCTCTCTTTGCTGGCACCCACACACCTGTGGCGGTTGCCGTAGAGCAGCAGCAGAGTAATGGGAGAGCTTTGAAGATGGTTCAGAAATGCTAATATCTCCTCTGCTGCTAGAGACAGATAAACATCCTCGATCTGAGGTGAAGAGTTCAAAAGGCTCTGCCTCTCTCTGTTCCTCTGTTCTTCTCTCCTCTTTTTCGCTCTCTCTTTCCTCATATCTCTCTCTCTCTCTTTCCTCATCTCTCTATTTCTCTCTCTCTCACTCTCTCTTTGTACCCTCATAATCCTTTTCAATGCAATGGATGGGGAACTCTCTTGCTCTGTAGATATCACCACGAGACACCAATAGCAAAGATACAAATCACATGAAAGGAATTTAATTTGAGTCCTACATGGAAAATGATGACATCAAACACAGATTAAAGGATACATTTTTATTAAACTAGTAAAAGCATTAGCTGATGTGTTGTTCCTGTAGTATGTGGTGATATTCAGTGGGCACACTATCTATCGTCCCCTCTTTTTAATTGCTAGGCTGCGTCCCAATTGGCACCCTATTCCTTACATAGTACACTACTTTTGACCAGAGCCTAACGACGCAGCCCCAGTCAGTCCTCCAGCAACAGGCGTTGAAACAGAAACATCAATTTATCCCCGGCCCTCACAACTAATTGTGTTTTCTAATCACTGCACATTCTTATATTCTTGTTATTGCCTGATTAAATATGGTCTGCAGAGCTTCCTAAATGGACAGGAATATTGAACTGAAAACAAATCAAAAGCATGTTGTGATCATAGAGGGGACATGTGACCTCTGTAAGAGCTAGCAGGTCCTGCTGCTGACAGGTGTAATTAAAAGGAAAGTGGCTGTGGTGACAGGCAGGTAGAGCCATAATGCCCCCTCAGTACTTGGCAGAACCACAGGTTGGCAGGAACTGTACACCTGCTGGAGCCGTAATGGAGTGTGGATGACAGCGGCCGCCCCCAGGACAGACAACCCCACTTAAAATGCATGGGGAGGGATAGAAACTATGAGTGGACACAAAGTTTTGTTTGCATTAAGTGTGGTGCAGTGCTTTGCGGCAGGCCGAGCGTCTCTGACTGTGTATGTACAGAGGGTTTGGTCTGGAAACAGGGTGAAGGACGTTGCTGATTTAATTTATATGAACAGACAAGCAGGCAGCCTCCTCCAGACTGCTATTTATATATGGAGGGCAAGTGCATATTCTCTCTCTCTCTCTCTCTCTCTCTCTCTCTGACAGTCATTTGTCCTGTCACCCTGCAGTCCTATTCTGGGTCTGGATCTCGTTTTCATTCAATGGAAAAACAAAACAACAACAAGCGAATGCTGTGAACTTGTGTCTAAAGAGAGAATACACAGGCTGGTCTTCTACAGCAGTGTTTGTGTGTGTACGTGTGTGTTTGTCTTCACTGACCTTTCTGTCCAGTCAGGGACCTGAGAAAGAGATGCAGCCTGCATCAAACCAACAACTGGATCTCTCTCTCTCTCCTCTCTCTCTCTCTCTCTCTCTCTCTCTCTCTCTCTCTCTCTCTCTCTCTCTCTCTCTCTCTCTCTCTCTCTCTCTCTCTCTCTCTCTCTCTCTCTCTCTCTCTCTCTCTCTCTCTCTCTCTCTCTCTCTCTCTCCTCTCTCTCTCTCTCTCTCTCTCTCTCTCTCTCTCTCTCTCTCTCTCTCTCTCTCTCTCTCTCTCTCTCTCTCTCTCTCTCTCTCTCTCACTCTCTCCCACTCTCTCCCACTCTCTCCCACTCTCCATTTGCTATCGTAGAATTCCTAGCACTATGCGTCTCATGTAGGCCTTTTGAAACAGCGTTTCAGGGAGTCAAGCTCTTCTGAAATGCCTGAGTGTCCCTACGAGGCTAAGGCGGCTTCATTTCCCTGACTACAGTCCTTAACAACGCTGCTGGCACTCCACTGCTCAGTATTCCTATGTCCATTATATACAAATATCACAGTAAGGAGCCTCTCCACATACAGGAAATAGCTTTCAATCCGAATTGCCCTCGCGACAGAACAATCCTCCTTGATTGAATAATTGGAGCTTTTCCTTTTTCACTTGAGGGGTTTCTCCTGTTGTGTAGTTATTATTCCCGGAGGAAAATGAAAAGAAAGGAAGTGTGGATAATGCTGAAGCATTAGGATCCTGCCATTTCTATAGTTGCCATGGCGCCCTAGTAGCAGCCTAAGCACAGAGCTCCTGTAAATTTGACAATACAGTATTTAGTTATTTTTAGGTGGGTTTAATTGTTGTTTTTTATTCAGCTCTTTTGTTTTTGATGACATTTCCTTTTTCTTACATATATCTGGCCTTTTTGAGCTACAGATTTGCAGATTGACCTTTTGGCTTGGCTAACTAGCTTTTGATTGAAAAATGCATCTGGATACATTACATTTTACATATTAGTCATTTAGCAGACGATCTTATCCAGAGCGACTTACAGTTAGTGAGTGCATACATTATTATTATCATTATTATTTTTATCATACTGGCCCCCCGTGGGAATCTAACCCACAACCCTGGTGTTGCAAACGGCATGCTCTACCAACTGAGCTACATCCCTGCCGGCCATTCCCTCCCCTACCATGGACGACGCTGGGCCAGTTTTGCGCCACCCCATGGGTCTCCCGGTCGCGGCCGGCTACGACAGAGCCTGGATTCAAACCAGTGCCTTAGACCACTGCGCCACTCGGGAGGTTGTGGTACAGTACCATCTTTTTTGTTTCACCTGACTGCCAATTCCTGATCCTTTGAGAACATCATTTCAGGAGTCACCTGAAGGGTGAGAGGAATGGGATATAGAGGAATACAGCAGTGCTGAGGCAGAGAGCTGGTAGTGAGGATGACTGGCTACTATTCTGAACGTTGTGTGGTGAGCTTTCTGGCGCCCAGAGCTGCTGAGGCATCACGCAAGTGGGTGTTACACAGAATGGAAGAGGAGAAGTCCTGTAGCTATACGAGCCAGGCTGGTTCCTTGTGCCCTCTACAAGATCATCAGCAGACTCCATCATCTACCATCCCCTGTCCAGCTCCCTTCGCTGAAGCCATGAACTGACCCTCTCCATCTTCAGAGTATGCAGCTTTCAAAGACATGGCCTCTATTGGTTGACCTGTCATGATATATTGCTTCTTTGTTTTTTTACTTGAGTTTCTATGAAAAGATTAGATGAAAAGCACTATAGAAATCTAATAATGTATTATTATTATTATGATTATTATTATGATTATTATTATTATTATTAGGCTATACCTGAGCTGTCTATATCTATTTAAATAAATAGCTCTTGGCAGTACTATTTGTCAAGGCTTTGACTGTAGTACTACTACACAGCAGCTGTGATGTTTGTGTGTGTGTGTGTGTGTGGTATTGCTAAGTCTGCTTAATCAATTGATTGAGTTGTTTTGCTACTCCAAAGCACCCTAATTAGGTGTCTAAACTGGTAGAATTAATATTTTTTATATCCAGTCTTATTTGACAGTGTGTGTACGCACGCACCAGCGCATGTGAATGCGAGTGTGTGCGTCATGATCTCTGTTGGTAATGTAGCAAGTGATTTGCCATCTGTGTGTGTGACCAGATCAGAATATCAAACAGGAGGGCATTGTTTGTTTGTTTGTTTGTTTGTTTGTTTGTGTAGAGACTTATCATGGCCGTGGATTGACTCACACAGTTGTGTTCTAGCCAATATTATTGACCTATCCTGTACTGTAAATGATTTGCACAGTGGATATGTATGTTTGTGAGAAAACACCTTGTATTTGTTGACCCCCAGGGCCCGGAGACTGCTATTCAATTCGGAATAGACCCTTAGCCCATACTCCCTAGGCAGCTGTGTAGATTTTATGTAGATCTGAAGGAATTGAGTATACGTAAACAGCAGGGAGAAGATATAATTAGTATTACCATATTGTTTTTACATACAGGTATCTGACTCTTGCAGATCTACAAGACGTGCCCAGGGGTAGGAGCTTGGGGATCGATTGGGAATTTAGACTCCTTTATACTGTCGTGACTTGACTTTAATATTAATCTGAAGACTGCTATTTCTCTCATCAACTAACTATGTTTAATTGTTACCTGATTAAATTAATCATGTAACAATTAACTCATTAGGATTTTGGGCACCACGAGAGCGGTTCTTTAAAGAGTTACCATCTCCCGAATTAAACTCTAAAAGGTATTTACCAATCACATCTATAAAGAGTCAACTTATTAATCATAACCTCATATCATATCATCATTCTCAACAGTTGTAACCTCCTTGCATCTGCAAAAACCAGAGCCTTACTTATGATTCAGTACTACACAAATTGGTTTAATTATTTATTTACTAGCTAATTAAATGGGAATACAGGATAAACATACACACTCTGCACCGGTTATTGACTGGAGACTTAATACGCTGAAAACAGGTCCCTAGCGGAATGACAACAACATGGCTGCTTGTTAAAGAAGAGATGGAGAGGGAGAGAGAGGGATAGAGACACTTAACATTGGTACATTCAGAAGCTATTCTCACCTACAGTAACCATATACTTGGCAAACGAACCGCCGCCCGCTTTGAGTAAGAAATCATGAATGTATTTACATGAAATGCCTGGGTTCGCCGGGGATCTCTCGGTGGACAGGGCAGCCTTGGAAAGGGGGTTGGGCCTTTTCGCAGCACGTTGGTAAGGCTCTGAATGTCTGAAATGGTTCCAACAGTCTTCTACTGTTGTCCTTCTTCGTAGTTGTCCGGTATCCGATAACTTGTCATGAACAGAACTACAGAATTGATTTTCCCTTCATTCACTCTTGAAGTTGCTTCTTTGAAGATAGGCTAGCCAGCCGTATCGATGGTTCCCCATTGGGTGAGAGTAGCGTAATACAATGGTTTGAGCAGAGTAGCAGGATGGTCCTACTTAAATTCGCTTTTGAAGATACTTTACTTAGGACATCTAATCAGCCGTACCAGTGATCGTCTGGGAGGTGAGTTTATCGTCTTCACCTCATGTTGAGATTCAAAGTTCAAACCATTTTAAACGTGTAGCTGCCGCTTCATGCTTTTCTGGTCTAATGTGTTCATTCGTAACCCATCATTTATACATTCTGTTCGAAACGGGCGGTTTCGGCAGGCTGGCACGCTTTCTGACCTCACTTCGGGGCAGTGACTACTCACTGTGCAAAGTTATGTATAACAATTATCTCTTATAACTTCTCAAATCACATCCCTCTCTTAACAAAAACACTTCCATCATTTGTCATATTACATGCACAACGCATAGTATGGAGACTTCATCTATGTAGTGGGTATACTTTTCAAGTTACAATATTTCCTTTATAACGTTTTCAATGACATCAAAAAATAACAAACAAAATGACCTTAGAGTCCTATAGATCACCTTTGACCATTCCCCACGTTCTACGTTATAAATATTGTTCCAGTATTATCTTTTGAACGTGTTAGAGTTTCAGAGGGAAAAAGTATGTTGAAAAAAGAACATTCCTTTGGTGAATCTTGAGAGGGAGAGCCTGGATCTTCTCCCTTGATTTACAACAGGACGTGAGTTGTTAATCTCCACTAGTTCTTTCCTTCCCCCTCTATGGGTGAGAGAGGGTCTGATTGAAGTTGTTCATTGCAAACCTGATCTGACCTATTTGGATTCTCGTAGACAGTCATGATAATACGCAGACACCCATTACTGCTTCTATCCTCCTCTTCCTGAAGATTTTCCAGGTACCCCAGGTGACTTGTTAAAATCAAGGTATATTTGCATATCAAGGCAATGTGTAATGCATGTGTAATGGATTTTACTTGGATTCAGTACATGGAATGCAATACGTTTCAGATCAATGGTTGTCCTAGTTTTGTGTTTATATCCCAAGACATATTTCTCTGTTTTTTTTAAACGCAGTCCAAAAACAAATTCCTGGGCCAAAAGCTCAGTCAGACTCGCCAAGATACCACCATCCATTCAGCTTATATCGTACCGATCCAATAGTTTCAACACAGATATGCATCGCGGACCCAGACTGCTTAATGAGTGTCTTAATGCTCTACTGTAGCATCCCAATGGCCTGTAGCTATAGCTCTAACTACACAAGCTGATAATCATCCCTTATCTGCCATTTAAACAGGAGTGAACAGATATCTCCCAGACCCAGCTTAGGAATCAGGACTTAGTCTCTACAGCGATAACATTGATTGTAGATTTGCCTTAAAGCCTTTAAAGGTGCAATCTCAGATCTGGGAATCTGTTCAGTCCCAGATTGTAGCTTTAATGGGCCCATAGACATTTTCAAGCTGCTTCTCATTACAACATTCACTTGGCAGTTCTATGATTGGATGTGTGTAGAGTTAGAGTTACATTTATTAAAGTGTCACATTAAAGTGTCACTTATTTATTGTCAATAAATAATTGACAATACAAAATACAGATTAAAAAAACACACTCAAATAGAGTTTTGAGACACTAAAAACAATCACAGTCACGCATGGTACAGTATTTCCTTTGCTGTCATCTATAATACGTGACATCATCTATACATTATTGGTATCAGTTATTACGTCATCTATACACATGTATGGAAAAACAAATAACAAAGTACAATAGATAAAAGGACACTTAAAAAGAAAACAAAATGTCTCTGTGTAAGAGAGAGTGACTCTGACTACAGTATAGTTGTAGAGAGATGGGGGCCCCATGAATCAACCCAGGGCTCCCCAACAGGTAGAGGTAACAGTGGCAGGATAACAATAGAAAAACCTCATAATCTACTGTAGGGTAGTCTAAGTACCTGACTGTTATTGCATTGAGCAATAGTTAAGAAGACACCAACAGGTTAGCCTAACTGAAGCAGGGAGACAGCAATAGAAAACTCAGTAGAAACCACAGAAAGCATTAGAAACTAGAGACCAGTAGAAACCAGTAGAAACCTTAGTAAAAAGTAATACAAACCTCAGTCTAGCCTACAGTGCCTAAATAAACAAAAAGTATTCAGACCCTTTACTATGAGACTCGAAACTGAGCTCAGGTGCATCCTGTTTCCATTGATCATCCTTGAGATGTTTCTACAACTTGATTAGAGTCTACCTGTGGTAAATTAAATTGATTGGACATGATTTGGAAAGACACACACTTGTCTATATAAGGTCCCACAGTTGACAGTGCATGTCAGAGCAAAAACCAAGCCATGAGGTCGAAGGAATTGTCCGTAGAGCCAGGTTTGTGTCGATGCACAGATCTGGGAAAGGGTACCAAAAAATGTCTGCTGCGTTGAAGGTCCCCAAGAACACAGTGGCCTCTATCATTTTTAAATGGAAGAAGTTTGGAACCACCAAGACTCTTCCTAGAGCTGACCGCCCAGCCAAACTGAGCAATCGGGGGAGAAGGACCAAGAACCCGATGGTCACTCTGTCAGAGCTCCAGAGTTCCTCTGTGGAGATGGGAGAACCTTCCAGAAGGACAACCATCTCTGTAGCACTCCACCAATCAGGCCTTTATGGTAGAGTAGCCAGACGGAAGCCACTCCTCAGTAAAAGCCACATGACAGCTCGCTTGGAGTTTGCCAAAAGGCACCTAAAGACTCTCAGACCATGAGAAACAAGATTCTCTGGTCTGATGAAACCAAGATTTAACTCTTTGGTGTGAATGCCAAGCGTCACATCTGGAGGAAACCTGGCACCATCCCTACGGTGAAGCATGGTGGCGGCAGCATCATGCTGTGGGGATGTTTTTCAGCGGCAGACACTGGGAGACTAGTCAGGATCGAGGGAAATATGAACGGAGCAAAGCACAGAGAGATCCTTGATGAAAACCTGCTCCAGAGTGCTCAGGACCTCAGACTCAGGCGAAGGTTCACCTTCCAACAGGACAACGACCCTAAGCAAACAGCCAAGACAACGCAGGAGTGGCTTCGGGACAAGACCCTGACTTGGCCCAGCCAGAGCCCGGACTTGAACCCAATGTAACATCTCTGGAGAGACCTGAAAATAGCTGTGCAGCGACGCTCCCCATCCAACCTGACAGAGCTTGAGAGGATCTGCAGAGAAGAATGGGAGAAACTCACCAAATACAGGTGTGCCAAGTTTGTAGAGTCATACCCAAGAAGACTTGAGGCTGTAATCACTGCCAAAGGTGCTTCAACAAAGTACTGAGTAAAGGGTCTGAATACATATGTAAAACCTGGTTTTGCTTTGTTATTATGGGGTATTGTGTGTAGATTGATGAGGGAAAAAAACAATTTAATCAATTTTAGAATAAGGCTGTAACTTAACAAAATGTGGAAAAAGTCAAGGATTCTGAATACGTTCCGAATGCACTCTATGTACTCAGAAACTGTCTGGGGGTCTTAATGATCCTAAATGATTTACTAAGAAAAAGCAATCAGGGTTGGAGTTATAGATTGGAGGTGCCAAAATGAGTTGTGTGAAATATGGATTTCTGTCCCATCCTAAGGCCCGCCACACAAGGGATATGTTGTAAATTAGAGGCTATGGCTAATGGTTGTTGACATGCTGTTTATATTTAAGACATGTTATATTCCTGTCTAAAACTGCCTCCACAAAGCAGCCTAATACTGAGCTCTCTATAACTGCTTCAGTTCGGTTTTTAAAAGATACAGGGGGTTGTAAACCATTAGAAATAAACCTGTGATTATTAGTTCGCTATAACAGGTGCCAAAGCAGTTCTCAGGTGGTTGGAAAACAAGTTGTGGGTTAGATTCCTGCATAGGCCACATCTGGATATTGAATGTTCTATTTGTAAGATACAAGCTTAGATAAGTGTCTCATACATTACCATATTATGACCATTGGGAGTAAAACACCAACCCCATCTTAGATATGTGTCCTGGGACAATGGTGTTATGATCCATGGTATGATGAGGTACACTGAGAATGACGGTGTTGGTTTAAGGTGATTAGGGGTAGTTGTAAACTAAAGGATGTGTTTGTGTGGTCTGTTTGCCGGCAGTCAGGTCTGCAGTCAATCACCACCTTGACAGACATGACAGGAATCCAAAGCAGGGTGAAAATGAACGGAATGTTGCCCTGAGGAGAAGGGAGAGTACCTAACACCACACAACCCCGCCTGAGGTTATGACGAAAGTGGTCCATCGTCATTACTGTTACCCCACGGTCAAATGACCTATTTCACTTATAAGTGCTACTTGTCGAACATGCATTAACGTAGTATGTGATGTGCATTTGACTTGGTATTTGTAAAATACACTGGTTGCAGGTTGCAGTCTACGTCTTGCCCTCTAACATTTGCAAACAGAGCAGTTCAGGTTCTGACCCCACTACTGAAGCCTCTGGCAACAACCTTGAGGTATTTATAGTTTTGCCTTGGTGAGGGGGAGAGGGAGGAAGGAGAGAGAACGAGAGGGATAGATAAATAGATAGGGGAGGAGATGCGATAACAAAGAAGCTTTGTGTGTGTAGGTACTTCACAGATCTCTGAAATGTCCTTTCATTGCGAAAAAGGCTTTCTGGGACAGAGATTCTGTCTGTGTTATGTTGTAGGCAATTCAGTAGAAAATTAAATTGGTCTTTGAGTGAATTTGTTGGAGGTGACCTCCATTCAGTTGAGTGCAGCTCGGTTTAGCTCAGGCCTTCTCTTCAAGGGGAATGGAGTGGTCAGTTAGTCAACTCTGAAAGATCTTGGTCATACAGGTTCTAAAATACACATGTTCTGTTCAGTAGCAGCTGCCTATGTGAACATTAACATTAATTTCTCTCTTGCTCTTCACTTTCCTCTTATTCACTCTGCACACTCAAGTCAAGGGTCAGTTCCAATAACATATTTACAATGTGCAGGGATACTGGAGAGATGGAGGCAGACATGTATACAGGTAAGGTTACTAGGCAACAGGCTATAAGATAAACAGAGTAGCAGCAGCGTGTATGTGAGTGGGTGTGAGTGTGTGTAGAGTCAGTATAAATGTATGTGCTTATTATGTGTGAGTGAGCAGATGATGGAGTGAGTGGGTGTGTGTGTGAGTGTGTAGGGCCCTGTGAGTGTGCATAGAGACAGTGCCAAAATAAAAGGTCAATAAAGATACAAGGTTAACTCAGATAGTCATATTGCTTGGGGTAAAAGCTATTCAAGAGCCTGTTGGTAACGATTTTCCGGGCCTTCCTTCCACACCGCCTGATATACAGTGGGGAAAAAAAGTATTTAGTCAGCCACCAATTGTGCAAGTTCTCCCACTTAAAAAGATGAGAGAGGCCTGTAATATTCATCATAGGTACACGTCAACTATGACAGATAAATTGAGAAAAGAAAATCCAGAAAATCACATTGTAGGATTTGTTATGAATTTATTTGCAAATTATGGTGGAAAATAAGTATTTGGTCACCTACAAACAAGCTAGATTTCTGGCTCTCACAGACCTGTAACTTCTTCTTTAAGAGGCTCCTCTGTCCTCCACTCGTTACCTGTATTAATGGCACCTGTTTGAACTTGTTATCAGTATAAAAAGACACCTGTCCACAACCTTAAACAGTCACACTCCAAACTCCACTATGGCCAAGACCAAAGAGCTGCCAAAGGACACCAGAAACAAAATTGTAGACCTGCACCAGGCTGGGAAGACTGAATCTGCAATAGGTAAGCAGCTTGGTTTGAAGAAATCAACTGTGGGAGCAATTATTAGGAAATGGAAGACATACAAGACCACTGATAATCTCCCTCGATCTGGGGCTCCCCGCAAGATCTAACCCCGTGGGGTCAAAATGATCACAAGAACAGTGAGCAAAAATCCCAGAACCACACGGGGGGACCTAGTGAGTGACCTGCAGAGAGCTGGGACCAAAGTAACAAAGCCTACCATCAGTAACACACTACGCCGCCAGGGACTCAAATTCTGCAGTGCCAGACGTGTCCCCCTGCTTAAGCCAGTACATGTCCAGGCCCGTCTGAAGTTTGCTAGAGTGCATTTGGATGATCCAGAAGAGGATTGGGAGAATGTCATATGGTCAGATGAAACCAAAATAGAACTTTTTGGTAAAAACTCAACTTGTCGTGTTTGGAGGACAAAGAATGCTGAGTTGCATCCAAAGAACACCATACCTACTGTGAAGCATGGGGGTGGAAACATCATGCTTTGGGGCTGTTTTTCTGCAAAGGGACCAGGACGACTGATCCGTGTAAAGGAAAGAATGAATGGGGCCATGTATCGTGAGATTTTGAGTGAAAACCTCCTTCCATCCGCAAGGGCATTGAAGATGAAATGTGGCTGGGTCTTTCAGCATGACAATGATCCCAAACACACCGCCCGGGCAATGAAGGAGTGGCTTCGTAAGAAGCATTTCAAGGTCCTGTAGTGGCCTAGCCAGTCTCCAGATCTCAACCCCATAGAAAATCTTTGGAGGGAGTTGAAAGTCTGTGTTGCCCAGCGACAGCCCCAAAACATCACTGCTCTAGAGGAGATCTGCATGGAGGAATGGGCCAAAATACTAGCAACAGTGTGTGAAAACCTTGTGAAGACTTACAGAAAACGTTTGACCTGTGTCATTGCCAACAAAGGATATATAACAAAGTATTGAGAAACTTTTGTTATTGACCAAATACTTATTTTCCACCATAATTTGCAAATAAATTCATTAAAAATCCTACAATGTGATTTTCTGGAGAAAAAAAATATAATTTTGTCTGTCATAGTTGACGTGTACCTATGATGAAAATTACAGGCCTCTCTCATCTTTTTAAGTGGGAGAACTTGCACAATTGGTGGCTGACTAAATACTTTTTTCCCCCACTGTATGCCAATATGGAGTAAACTGGAAAATTATGAATTTCCTTTCTTTTTCGGCTATAGACCAATGCCTATTCTCATTTTAATTGATTTGTATTTAGCTTCACTCCATATCATCAACAAACTATAGGCTCTGCTTATTAGCCTGCTCAGCCCTGGCCTGTTTCATCAGCAGTGTTAAATAATAATGGTTCCTACAGGAAATATCCTGTCACCACAAATACTAATTAAATTGGGGGAATATTAATGGAGTTGCGCCCATTATGACCCCTTATGTAAATGGGGGAATTACATAGACTCATTCTGCAGTGGTACTGAGTGGTACAAACGCCCTACACACGCTCCCTCTTCTCTCCTCTTGTTAAGAGCTAATTTCCTCCTTTAACTAAAGTCTCTCTACACACCATGGCTAATCATAGCTCTCTGTCTTTTGTTATCATGCATGAGATTCAAAGTGAAATTGGAGGGCAATTGACTGTCCGCGGTGGTCAAAGACATGTTCTTAACATGAGCCAGGCCTAATTGCCCAACCTCACTAATGCTCTTGTGGCTAAATGGAAGCAAGTCTCCACAGCAATATTCCAACATCTAGTAGAAAGCCACCCAGAAGAGTGGAGGCTGTTATAGCAGCAAAGAGGGGAACAAATCTATATAAATGCCCATGATTTTGGAATGAGATGTTCGACGAGCAGGTGTCCACATACCTTTGGTCATGTAGTGTATGTATTTGGTGAGTTATTACTCTTGACAGGTTGTAGTTCGGTGGAATGACTCATAAAGAGGAGGCAGGTTCTAGCCTGTTTCATAGCGTGGCGGCTCCATTTTCCCATGGTTTGCATGCCATGTACCCAGACCTCACAGACCTGTTACAGACCAGTTCCCTCACACAGCTCCAACTAGCTGGAGGGAGAACCTCTGGGATTAAAGCTGTTCCCCTGGGATGTTCTCTTGATAAGTGTGCGAATTGGACCATTTTCTGTCCTGCTAAGCATTCAAAATGTAACGAGAACTTTTGGGAGTCAGGGAAAATGTATGGAGTAAAAAGTACATCATTTTCTTTAGGAATGTAGTGAAGTAAAAGTAGAAGTTGTCAAAAATATAAATAGTAAAGTACAGATACCCCAAAAAACTACTTAAGTAGTACTTTAAAATATTTTTTTACTTAAGTACTTTACATCACTGTGTGTGTGTGTTTATTTGTACCTGTGCCTCTGGCTTCTCTGTGCTGCTGGGACTCATAACGTGTGTGTGACCTGAGGTGTTGACGTGTGAGCAGGCCAGAAAGGAGCTGTCCTTTACACCCCACAGTGTAGGACCACCCTTTCATCTGCAATAGTCTGAAGCTTTTGCTATGAGCTGAAGTCTACCTGCAAGATGAAACCTTGTTCAATACATGCTTTCTGCATGTTCACAGTGCATGATGTAGTTCTCTACATATGCTGAAAGACTGCCTGTCTTACACAGCAACACACACAGAGAGATGGTTATATAACCACGGTCAAATTAGTTGTCCAGACGTAACTAAAGATGACACTGTGTCTCTTCTCTGTCTAGGGGTCTAGAGAGTAGTGTGTGTGTCTGTATATGTGTGTGTGTGTGTGTGTGTGTGTGTGTGTGTGTGTGTGTGTGTGTGTGTGTGTGTGTGTGTGTGTGTGTGTGTAGACTCCAGACCACTGCTTTAAATACAGACTTCCAGCACAACCAGGGCCTCAATCATCTCCAGAAATATTAGCTGACTGTCATTTACAGATGTGTAAAACACATTTCATTCCAGAAGAAAAATTATTATTTCTCCCCCAGAGTATAATAACTGGGAAGCGATTAACTTTTTTTCCCAGCTAGAGGAAAGACATTAGGGAAGCTAAAATTGAAACTTAACCTAGTTGTCTGATTCTGCCATGTAATAAAAATCATATAGCATTGCTGGTTTATGTTTAATTTACCACTCCACCATTTAGTCACCATTTATTCTCTCTCTCTCTCTCTCTCTCTAATTTTTCTGTCTCATCTCACTTGCTCTCTCTCCATTTCTCTCTCTCTTTCAACATCACCCTCATGCTACATTGCATAGCAAAGACAGCGCTTCATTGCTTTCTGTGGATCAAAACTGTTCTCCCACATAGAAATCCTCTGTCTCTCATGCATTTCAAAGCTCTATATGTAAATCCCATGGAGATGGGGAAAGGGACAGAATCTTATTGTCCATACGATTTAAATTCATGACACGCACCCCATTCACAACCATGACTTTAACATTCAGTGGACGTTTGCCTCCAGCCTTTTAAGTGCTCTTTGATCTGCAGGAAACAGCCACAGCTTGTGTCAATAGAGAGAAAAAGACTATAAAAGCTGAACGGACACACACGTAAATACACGTAGACCTTCACAAACACACACACCATCGCACAAACACACACACACACGTCAACATGCCAGTGTTGTCAGCATCTGGTTGCCATTGCTAAGCCCATGCCAATGTTAGACAATAGACATTGCACTTGGAGAGAAGCCCAAGCCTGTGTGATGTGTCGAGATGTCATTGGCTACTACCATGGAGGACATTCGGTCAGCGAGCATTAGGTGTCATACGGGTTAGTACTTTCACATCCTTGCAGATGAAGGTGAGGAGACGAGGAGAAGAAACCACTTAAGAGTATTGTGATGCACCCGAGCTCACGTTGGGGGCCACAGAGCGAAATGACCTCAGCGTCTTGTCTACATGATGGGCACTAACATTGAAAGTATGAAGAAAGCATTAATGGACACTCACAAGAGAAATTGCCAATTTTCTGAGTACAGAGAGGTGACACACTCCTGCTGAGTGCTTTTAACCATCATCTGCTGTTTACTAAGGATCTAAAGAGGAAACCAGCCTAAGCCTCCCTACCATTATTTACTTGGAAACAGTCAGTCCATCACACACTCCTTTTGGAGAGCCGTCTGAGCCATCTGAGTTTCCTACAAAGCAACGCTGCATTGAGTCATATATATAACAAATCACTTTAGAGCCAAAGTTACGCTTCAAGAGAAAACCTGTAGTAGTGGTGCCACCGTAAACTACTGATGCGTTTCCACTCTGGCAAGACCAGGAGGACCAAGGACGACAGCTCAATAATTAATGCTTCTGGGGCCTCCCGAGTGGCGCAGCGGTCTAAGGCACTGCATCGCAGTGCTAGAGGCGTCACTACAGACTCGGGTTCGATCCCGGGCTGTGTCGCAGCCGGCCGCGACCGGGAGACCCATGAGGCGGCGCACAATTGGCCCAGCGTCGTCCGGGTTAGGGGAGGGTTTGGCCGGCTGGGATGTCCTTGTCCCATCGTGCTCTAGCGACTCCTAGTGGCAGGCTGGGCGCATGCGCGATGACTTCGGTCGCCAGGTGTACTGTGTTTCCTCCAAAACATTGGTGCGGCTGGCTTCCAGGTTAAGCGAGCAGTGTGTCAAGAAGCAGTGTGGCTTGGCGGGGTCATGTTTCGGAGGACGCATGGCTCTTGATGGTTATGATGGATTATAGAGGTATAGAAGGGTGTAATTCACCTCGTAGAAGGGACACTTTACCTGGTGGCACTGTCAGTGAAGAGGGACATTTGTTTGCCAAAGCCTTTGACATCTAAGTATAATAAGAGTACAGTCAACTCCCGATAAATTCAATGGCGTGTCGCTGCTTTGAAGGTGTACACCAAACAGGAGAATGCAGATATACAGAGAGCTATTTTAGTGCAATGCACTTTTATGCACTTTTGTGCACTTGTCATCACTATGCACTGAACTGTAAAATGAGAGGTCCCTTGGTAGTCTGACCATGCCAAGTCTCCTCTTATAAAGTGGTACATGTACATTTCCCCTGATCTCCAGATACTGTAGATCACCTCCATAACATCATAAAATGGTAAAGTTGCCCTTTTCACTGCAGTGCTCTCTTACAGCTTCTACTAGTCCCTCAGCTGTAAATAATTTATCTCACTGAAATACCAGCGTTCCATTTGCCCACAGCATGAGATGTTGTAAAACTCCTGTGAATACTTTGATGAATCAAAGAGCAGGACCTGTAGGGAAATATAAAATGTAAATGTACAACCTAGCCTTCTGATCTTAGTTGACTAGAGAGATTCTGCCTCCCCAAACTGATCATTATGGCTACTGTATCCTACTAGACACTTTCTAAATGTCCCCTGCTTGTTCAATAAGACATTAGTTAATATAAATGTATGACACTGGATTTTTACACACTATGATGGCAGTACTCCACTGAGGATAAGCTTGTCCTGAAACACATGATTTAGGTTCTCTCTCACCTTGGACAGAAATTCAATAAGAACATTAAAAATCAGTGGATTTCAATCAATCGTCTCTGATGGACAAAAAAAATTGAATGGAGGCAGAGTTCACTGCCAAGGTGCTGTACCGCTGTCTAATGCCTGGGACATGCACAGACATGTACACAAGCACCCACCCACACACACACACACTCTAAGGACTCTGTGGGAGCGGGGTTCCAATTAATTGACCCCGGGTCCAGCAGAGATGAGTACTCTCATTGATTAAGATTGTGACTGCTACTGTCAGAACCCCATCTCACACACTGAGATCAGCCAAGGAAAGAAACCCAGGGAGGGGAGAGAGAGGCGGAAAGAGAGGAGCGAGAGAGGAGAGGAGGGTCAGGTCAAGCAGAAGAGGGCCAGAGAGCCTGGCTGGATTCCACCATCTATTTATAGGCTGACTGATCATCTGAGCTGGTCCCATGGTTACAAAGGTGTGGCCAATGTAGACAATGCAATTAAAGTGACAAATCGAATGTAGAGTGGGGCAGCGTTCAGTGTGTGTGTTTGTGTATGTGCGTGTGTACCTTTATTAATATCTTCTAATACAATTAAAACAGCTGAGAGATGAGGACCCCTGCCCAGACTTTATACATCAGGGTCAAACACACACACAAACATAAATACACACACACACACATTCCACCTTAGCCACAGATGAAATCTTCCCACAATCGATCACTCCCCCTCTCTCCTTCGATCATGGCCTTGTGTTGTGCTGGCCATTTCAGCGTGAGAATGTGTGTTTGGGTGTTTTGTTTGGGGCACGTGGGTGTGAGGCACCAGGGCTGGGAGAGGTGAAAGTAGAGCTAGTTATTTGAAAATGGCCACAAGTCAATGGTTACACCTGTTGATAATTGTTTTAATTGTTTGTCCTGTCATATTATCTATTCTGCTCTCAAGCATGAAACTTTTAATTGCACTCAGTACCAACTCTCTAATATGCTTGGCTATTCGCTTATGATTATATAACACACACACACTCCCTGAAGGCAAAGTATCGGCTTCAAAGACTGTGCATTGATCTAGTTTCACATTTCAAGTTGTATTAGTCCTATGTACGGGATACACATGGTATACACCATCCAACTAACTGCTTACTTGCAGGTTCCTCCTCAACAATGCAACAACAATAAGAAATAATAAAATATAAAAATACGAACATAAAGTAAATGGCTCAGTAGAATAGAATAAACATTTTAGCATCAGTATAATACAGGAAGGCACAATTTATAGTTCAACATTTACACTTGTTTTGCGGAAGGGGGGATTGGGGGACAAGTGTTACAACACCCACACCAGTAGAAATACACTTTTTGGAGCTGAAAGACGATGGCCAGAGCTTACCCATGATGTTGCACAACGATTTAAGTCAATAAATCATTGTTTTAGTCAAGGTATGATATACATGTATTTGGGCTTAAAGTGACAAATCTGAACTGCCCACTCTTTCCAGCCTACGTTTCTTTTCAGGGCTTTATTTGAATGTTACCACCCACCAGCATGGCATTGTTTATTAATCAGAAACAGCTGCAAAATGATTCCTCTTCGTGACTGAGATGAACCAAACAGCCTAGTGTCCACTTGTCCGCCTGAGCCATGGAGCAAATAAGAAAAGGCTTAACTGTATTTAGCACTCATATTAAGAGTCTGCAGTTGTGATGTGTATGTAGCATGAATGTATGTTTGTGTGTGTGTCTATGTGTGGATGAGTGTACAGTATATCTGTGTTGGTGTGTGCGCAAGTGAGTGCAGGTGTGCTCAGGTGAGGAGATTCGGTGCAGGTGGTCAGTCCAGTTCAAGTGTTCAGCAGTCTGATGGCTTGTAGATAGAAACTGTCTCTGAGTCTGTTGGTATCAGACCTCATGCTCCGATATCGTCTGCCCGACTGTAAGGGAGTGAACAGAAAACAAACAAGAAAATGCTAATCCATAAGCGGCACTCCTAGTGGCCGGGGACTTTAATGCAGGCAAACTTAAATCTGTTTTACCTCATTTCTACCAGCATGTCACATGTGCAACCAGAGAAAAAAATAACTCTAGACCACCTTTACTCCACACACAGAGACGCATACAAAGCTGTCCCTCGCACTCCATTTGGCAAATCTGACCATAATTCTATCCTCCTGATTCCTGCTTAAAAGCAAAAACTAAAGCAGGAAGTACCAATGACTCGCTCAATACGGAAGTGGTCAGATGACGCGGATGCTACGCTACAGGACTGTTTTGCTAGCACAGACTGGAATATGTTCCGGGATTCATCCAATGGCATTGAGGAGTGTACCACCTCAGTCATCGGCTTCATCAATAAGTGGATTGACGACATCGTCCCCACAGTGACCGTACATACATATCCCAACCAGAAGCCATGGATTACAGGCAACATCAGCATCAAGCTAAAGGCTAGAGCTGCCGCTTTCAAGGAGCAGGACACTAATCCGGACGCCTATAAGAAATCCCGCTATGCCCTCAGAATAACCATCAAACAGGCAAAGTGTCAATACAGGATTAAGATTGAATCCTACGACTGTGTGATAACGCTCTCGGTAGCCGATGTGAGCAAGACCTTCAAACAGGTCAACATTCACAAAGCCGCGGGCCAGACCGATTACCAGGACGTGTACTCAAAGCATGCGTGGACCAACTGGCAAGTGACATTTTCAACCTCTCCCTGATCGAGTCTGTAATACCTTTATGTTTCAAGCAGACCACCATAGTCCCTGTGCCCAAGGAAACGAAGGTAACCTGCCTAAATGATTACCGCCCCGTAGCACTTACGTCGGTAGCCATGAAGTGCTTTGAAAGGCTGGTCATGGCTCACATCAACAGCATCATCCCGGATACCCTAGACCCACTCCAATTCGCATACCGCCCCAACAGATCGACAGATGAAGCAATCCCACTCCACACTGCCCTTTCCCACCTGGACAAAAGGAACACCTATGTGAGAATGTTGTTCATTGACTACAGCTCAGCGTTCAACACCATAGTGCCCACATAGCTCATCACTAAGCTAAGGACCCTGGGACTCAACACCTTCCTCTGCAACTGGATCCAGAACTTCATGACGGGCCACCCCCAGGTGGTAAGGGTAGGCAACAACACGTCTGCCACGCTGATCCTCAACTCCCTGTTCACCTACAACTGCGTGGCCAAAAACGACTCCAACATCATCATTAAGTTTGCTGACGACACAACAGTGGTAGGCCTGATCACTGACAACGATGACACAGCCTATAGGGAGGAAGTCAGAGACATGGCAGTGTGGTGTCAGGACAACAACCTCTCCCTCAATGTGAGCAAGAGAAAGGAGCTGATCGTGGACTACAGGAAAAGGCAGGCCGAACAGGCCCCCATTAACATCGACGGGGCTGTAGTGGAGCGGATTGAGAGTTTCAAGTTCCTTGGTGTCCACATCACCAACAAACTATCATGGTCCAAACACACCAAGACAGTCATGAAGAGGGCACAACAACACCCTTTCCCCCTCAGGAGACTGAAAAGATTTGGCATGGGTCGCCAGATCCTCAAAAAGTTATACAGCTGCACCATCGAGTGCATCCTGACCGGTTGCATCACAGCCTGGTATGGCAACTGCTCAGCATCCGACCTTAAGGCGCTACAGAGGGGAGTGCGTACGGCCCAGTACATCACTGGGGCCAAGCTTCCTGCCATCCAGGACCTGTATACTAGGCAGTGTCAGAGGAAACCCAGTCATGGACTGTTCTCTCTGCTGCCGCACGGCAGGCAGTACCGGAGCGCCAAGTCTGGGACCAAAAGGCTCCTTAACAGCTTCTACCACCAAGCCATAAGACTGCTGAACAATTAATCAAATGGCCACCTGGACTATTTACATTGTTTTTACACTGCTGCTACCTGCTGTCTATTATCTATGTATAGTCACTTTACCCCTACCTACATGTACAAATTACCCCGACTAACCTGTACCCCCGCACATTGACTCGGGACCGGTACCCCCTGTATATAGCCTCGTTATTGTTATTTTATTGTGTTACTTTTTATTATTTTTTACTTTAGTTTATTTGGTAAATATTTTCTTAACTCTTTCTTGAACTGCATTGTTGGTTAAGGGCTTGTAAGTAAGCATTTCACGGTAAGGTCTACACCTGTTGTATTCAGCATTGATTTGATTTGAACTGCTGACTCTTTCTACTGCAGTCCCGTTGATGTGGATCAGAGCATGTTCCCTCCTCTGCTTCCGGAAATCAACAATCAACTCTTTTGTTTTGCTGACTTTGAGGGTGAGGTTTAGTCCTGGGACCACAATGCCAGTTCACTTACCTTCTCCCTATAGGCTGTTGTCATCGAAATGTGTTGAAGTTGCCCCCGAGTTCAGTTTGGTTGTTTTACACCAAATGGTTGAGGTTAGAATTTGGGGACGCTAATCTGATCCTAGATCTGTTAATATCATCAGCCACGTGTTTTTCCACCACCAGACAATCTGTGGTTTAGAGGGAGACATGGTCACACTGTTTAACTCATCAGCTGTAGGCTACCATCTAGTAAAGACACACACACAGCCGTTATACAACGTCATCATTAAAATACATGTCTACAGCATTATGTGAGGTCATCGTTCAAGTAGTTTCCACTGTATATCATGAAGAGTGCACAGTCAACACTCTGTGTAACCCCTCTGTCTGTCACTCTGATTACAACTCTCTCCAGCTGATCACTTTCTCAGCTCTAGCACTCCGTCTCTCCGTGTTAATCTAATGGTGTCCTTGTGAACTGCCTGTCTGTCTGGGCTCTCCAGAGGGTAGTGCGGTCTGCCCAAAGCATTATCGGGGGCACACTGCCTTCCCTCCTAGACATCTACAGCACCCGGTGTCACAGCAGGGCCAAGAAGACCATCAGCCACCCAGACCTCGGCCTGTTCACCCCGCTATCATCCAGAAGGCGAGGTCAGTACAGGTGCATCAAAGCTGGGACCGAGAGACTGAAAAACAGCTTCTATCTCAAGGCCAACAGACAGTACCTAACCCTGAACCTTAGTCACTGTTACTAGCCGGCTACCACCTTTCTGTGATTACAAACATTGCAGCGCAAGTTGGTGGCAGAACACGGGGAGTTCTTATAGAACGCCAGCAAAAATCTCTATATATATCACGTTTCAGGAGAAAACCCAGATGCAGACAGTGTCGAAGTAACAAAAGTTTATTACAAAAACAGGGGGCAGGCAAACGACAGGTCAAGGGCAGGCAGAGGTCAGTAATCCAGATCAGAGTCCAAAAGGTACAGAACGGCAGGCAGGCTCAGGGTCAGGGCAGGCAGAATGGTCAAAACCGGGAAAACAGGAACTTGAGAAAGACCGGCACAAAGGGAAAACCGCTAGAAGGCTTGAGGAAACAAAACAAACTGGCAACAGACAAACCGAGAACACAGGTATAAATACACTGGGGATAATGGAGAAGATGGGGGACACCTGGAGGGGGGTGAAGACAATCACAAAGACAGGTGAAACAGATCAGGGTGTGACAATTTACATGTTGGTTATGAGTGCATTTCACACTACTTTTGGATTATAATTGGAATTTAAGGCTCGTATGAATGTCCTGCTTAATATAATGTTTGTGTCATCATCACAAATCAACTGCATTATACTTGAAAAACACTTCAACTTCAACCAGTAAAATGGCTCTTTGGCTAGCTTTTGCTACAGCCTATGTCAATGAGCGTTAGCATTCTAGCTAACAACTGCTGAATCGAAAATAATTATTTTGCAAAGATCACAACCAAATAAAATCTTAGTGACTGTTCAAGCAAGAATAAAAAAATCATTGTAAGCGTATGAGAACCCCAAAAAGTTATTTTGTTTAGAAGTAATAAAAATGTAAATGTAGGCTTTGTTGAATGGGCACAGATGACAATGGCTTTCTTACTGCAGCCAAGACTCGCGCATCTGTGCATGACATCAGTGTATCGTGTACTGGAAAGGAGTCTATTCTCTGGCAACAGCTCTGGTGGACATTCCTGTAGTCAGCATGCCGATTGCACGCTCAATCAAAACTTGAGACATCTGTGGCATTGTGTTGTGTGACAACATTTTAGAGTGGCCTTTTATTGTCCCGGCACAAGGTGCACCTGTGTAATGATCATGCTGTTTAATCAGCTTCTCGATATGCCACACCAGTCAGATGGATGGATTATCTTGCCAAAGGAGAAATGCTCACTAACAGGGATGTAAACAAATTTGAAAGAAAAGCTTTTTGTGTTTATAGAACATTTCTGGGATCTTTTATTTCAGCTCAATGAAACATAGGACCAACACTTTACATGTTGCGTTTATATTTTTGTTCAGTGTAAATACAGTGCCTTGCAAAAGTATTCGTCCCCCTAGGCGTTTTTCCTATTTTATTGCATTACAACCTGTAATTTAAATGGATTTTTATTTGGATTTCATGTAATGGACATACACAGAATAGTCCAAATTGGTGAAAAAATGCTAAAAGAAAATAACGGAAAAGTGGTGGGTGCATATGTATTGACCCCCTTTGCTATGAAGCCCCTAAATAAGATATGGTGCAACCAATTACCTTCAGAAGTCACATAATTAGTTAAATAAAGTCCACCTGTGTGCAATCTAAGTGTCACATGATCTGTCACATGATCTCAGTGTATATATACACCTGTTCTGAAAGGCCCCAGAGTCTGCAACACCACTAAGCAAGGGGCACCACCAAGCAAGCGACACCATGAAGACCAAGGAGCTCTCCAAACAGGTCAGGGACAAAGTTGTGGAGAAGTACAGATTAGGGTTGGGTTATAAAAAAATATCAGAAACTTTGAACATCCCACGGAGCACCATTAAATCCATTATAAAAATTTTTAACGAATATGGCACCACAACAAACCTGCCAAGAGAGGGCCGCCCACCAAAACTCACTGACCAGGCAAAGAGGGCAGTAATCAGAGAGGCAACAAAGAGAAAAGATAACCCTGAAGGAGCTGCAAAGCTCCACAGCGGAGATTGGAGTATCTGTCCATGGGACCACTTTAAGCCGTACACTCCACAGAGCTGGGCTTTACGGAAGAGTGGCCAGAAAAAAGCCATTGCTTAAAGAAAAAAATAAGCAAACACGTTTGTTGTTCGCCAAACGCCATGTGGGAGACTCCCCAAACATATGCAAGAAGGTACTCTGGTCAGATGAGTCTAAAATTGAGCTTTTTGTCCATCAAGGAAAACGCTATGTCTGGCGCAAACCCAACACCTCTCATCACCCCGAGAACACCATCCCCACAGTGAAGCATGGTGGTGGCAGCATGATGCTGTGGGGATGTTTTTCATCGGCAGGGACTGGAAAACTGGTCAGAATTGAAGGAATGATGGATGCCGCTAAATACAGGGAAATCTGTTTCAGTCTTCCAGAGATGTATAATATAATATAACATGCCATTTAGCAGACACTTTTATCCAAAGCGACTTACAGTCATATGTGCATATATTTTTACATATGGGTGGTCCCGGGGATCGAATCCACTACCCTGGCGTTACAAGCGCCATGCTCTACCAATTGAGCTACAGAGGACCACAATTTGAGACTGGGACGGAGGTTCACCTTCCAGCAGGACAATGACCCTAAGCATACTGCTAAAGCAACACTCGAGTGGTTTAAGGGGAAACAATTAAATGTCTTGGAATGGCCTAGTCAAATCCCAGACCTCAATCCAATTGAGAATCTGTGGTATGACTTAAAGATTGCTGTACACCAGCGGAACCCATCCAACTTGAAGGAGCTGGAGCAGTTTTGCCTTGAAGAATGGGCAAAAATCCCAGTTGCTAGATGTGCCAAGCTCCCCAAAAAATATATTTTAATTCCAGGTTGAAAGCCAACAAAATAGGAAAAATGCCAAGGGGGTGAATACTTTCGCAAGCCACTGAATATAAGGTCCCACAGTTGACAGTGTATGTCAGAGAAAAAACCAAGCCATGAGGTCGAAGGAATTATCCGTAGAGCTCCGAGACAGGATTGTGTGGCGGCACAGAACTGGGGAAGGGTACCAAAACATTTCTGCAGCATTGAAGGTCCCCAAGAACACAGTGGCCTCCATCATTCTTCAATGAAAGAAGTTTGGAACCACCAAGACTCTTCCTAGAGCTGGCCGCCCGGCCAAACTGAGCAATTGGAGGAGAAGGGCCTTGGTCAGGGAGGTGACCAAGAACCCGATGGTCACTGACAGAGCTCCAGTTCCTCTGTGGAGATGAAAGAACCTTCCAGAAGGAAAACCTTGCAGCACTCCACCAATCAGGCCTTTGTGGTAGAGTGGCCAGATGGATGCCACTCCTCAGTAAAAGGCACATGACAGCCCGCTTGTAGTTTGCCAAAATGCACCTAAAGACTCTCAGACCATGACAAACAAGATTCTCTGGTCTGATGAAACCAAGATTGGACTCTTTGGCCTGAAAGCAAAGCGTCACATCTGGAGGAAACCTGGCACCATCCCTACGGTGAAGCATGGTGGTGGCAATATCATGCTGTGGGGATGTTTTTCAGTGGCAGGGACTGGGAGACTAGTCAGGATCGAGGGAAAGATGAACGGCGCAAAGTAGAGAGAGATCCTTGATCAAAACCTGCTCCAGATCGCTCAGGACCTCAGACTGGGACAAAGGTTCACCTTCCAACAGGACAATGACCCTAAGCACACAGCCAAGACAACACAGGTGTGGCTTGGGGACAAGTCTCTGAATGTCATTGAGTGGCCCAGCCAGAGCCCGGACTTGAACCCGATCGAACATCTCTGGAGAGACCTGAAAATAGCTGTGCTCCCCATCCAACTTGACAGAGCTTGAGAGGACCTGCAGAGAAGAATGTGAGAAACTCACCAAATACAGGTGTGCCAAGCTTGTAGCGTCATACCCAAGAAGACTCGAGGCTGTAATCACTGCCAAAGGTGCTTCAACAAAGTACTGAGCAAATGGTCTGAATACTTATGTAAATGTAATATTTCAGTTTTCAATTTTTTATAAATTTGCAAAAAATTCATAAAATAACTGTTTTTGCTTTGTAATTATGGGGTATTGTGTGTAGATTGATGAGGGGGGAAACGATTTAATCCATTTTAGAATAAAGCTGTAACGTAACAACATTTGGAAAAAGTCAAGGGGTCTGAATACTTTCCGAATGCACTGTAGGTAGGGATAAAGTGACTAGGCAACAGGATAGATGATAAGGAGTATCAGCAGGCTATGTGAGTTTGTGTAAAGGGGGGTCAATGCAGATATCCTGGGTAGCTATTAGGTTAACTTTTTAGCAGTTTTATGGCTTCTGAGTAGAAGCTGTTCAGGGTCCTGTTGGTTCCAGACTTGGTGTATCGGTACCGCTTGCCATGCGGTAGCAGAGAGAACAGTCTATGACTTGGGTGTCTGGATTCTTTGAGAATACCGCCTGGTATAGAGGTCCTGGCTGGCAAGGAGATCGGCCCCAGTGATGTATGCATTATCCTCTGTAGCGCCTTGTGGTCGGATGCCAAGCAGTTGCCATACCAAGCGGTGATGCAGCAAGTCAGGATGCTCTCAATGGTGCAGCTCCATAACTTTTTGAGGATCTGAGGGCCCATGCCAAATTATTTCAGCCTCCTGCGACTCTGTTGGTGTGTGTGGACCATGTTAATTCCTTAGTGATGTGGACACCGAAGGAACGTGAAGCTTCGAACCGCTCTACTACAGCCCTGTCGATGTGGATGGGGGCGTGCTCGGCCCTCCGTTTCCTGTAGTCCACAATCAGCTTTTTGTCTTGCTGACGTTAAGGGAAAGGGTGTTGTCCTGGCACCACACCACCAGGTCACTGATCTCCTCCCTATAGGCTCTCATCATCGTCGGTGATCAGGCCTATCACCGTTGTGTCGTCAGCAAACTTAATGATGGTGTTGGGAGTCGTGCGTGGCCAAGCAGTCGTGGGTGAACAGGGAATACAGGCAACAGGAGGGGACTAAGCACGCGCCCCTGAGGGGCCCCCATGTTGAGGGTCAGCATGGCGGATGTGTTGTTGCGGCCCGTCAGGAAGGCCCGTCAGGAAGTCCAGGATCCAGTTGCAGAGGGAGGTGTTCAGTCCCAGGGTTCTGAACTTAGTGATGAGCTTGGAGGGAACTATGGTGTTGAACGCTGAGCTGTAGTCAATGAACAACATTCTCTCATAGGTTTTCCTCTTATCCAGGTGGGAGAGGGCAGTGTGGAGTGCAATAGAGATTGCGTCATTTTTGGATCTGTTGGGGTGGTATGCAAATTGCAGTGGGTCCAGGGGTCTGGGATGATGGTATTGATGTGAGCCATGACCAGCCTTTCAAAGCATTTCATGGGTACAGATGTGAGTGCTATGGGGCGGTAGTCATTTGGCAGGTTACCTTGGCATTCTTGGGCACAGGGACTATGGTGGTCTGCTTGAAACATATAAGTATTACAGACAGGGTCAGGGAGAGGTTGAAAATACCAGTGAAGACACTTGCCAGCTGATCAGTGCATGCTCTGAGTACGTGTCCTGGTAATAAATCTGGCCACGCGGCCTTATGAATGTTAACCTGTTTTACATCGGCTACGGAGAACGAGATCACACAGTCGTTCAGAAGAGCTGATGCTCTCATGCATGATTCAGTGTTGCTTGCCTCGAATCGAGAATAGAAGACACTTAGCTCGTCTGGTACACTTGCGTCACTGGGCAGTTTGTGGCTGGGTTTCCCTTTGTAATCTGTGATAGTTTGCCATCTCTAACACATTCAATTTTATTTATTTATTTATTTATTTTGTCATTTAGCAGACGCTCTTATCCAGAGCGACTTACAGGAGCAATTAGGGTTAAGTGCCTTGCTCAAGGGCACATCGACAGATTTTTCACCTAGTCGGCTCGGGGATTAGAACCAGCGACCTTTCGGTTACTGGCACAACGCTCTTAACCACTAAGCTACCTGCCGCCCCGAGCGTTAGAGCTGGTATTCAACGAGCGTCAGAGCTGGTATAGTAGGATTCAATCTTAATCCTGTATTGACGCTTGCCTGTTTGATGGCTCATCGGAGGTCCTAGCGGGATTTCTTATAAGTGTCCGGATTAGTGTCCCGCTCCTTGAAAGCGGCAGCTCATGCATTTAACTCAGTGCAAATGTTGCCTGTATTCCATGGCTTTTGGTTGGGATACGTACGTACGGTCACTGTGGGGACGATGTCGTCGATGCACTTACAGTATTAATGAAGCCGGTGACCTGATGTGGCAAATTCCTCAATGTTATCAGATTAATCCCAGGAACATATTCCAGTCTGTGCTAATGAAACAGTCATGTAGTTTAGCATCCGCTTCATCGGACCACTTACATCAGTGGCGGTCAGTGCCGTTTATGATGAGGGAGGATGATTATTTTTTCATGAGCATGGCCTTATTTCTATTACAGCATGTTGGATGACTGTCATTCGTATTCCATTCACCTAGCTCAATGTAACATTGATAGGTTTAGGCTACTACATGATACTCACATTTTCCCTATACCCATGAGTTTGCTACAACCTAGCCTGTGAATGAAAGTTTACAACGTTGTCGCACACAGGTCGAGAGAAAGTTTTGAGATGACAGACAGTGACACATGGACAGACAGTGACACATTCAATAATGCTTTGCACACTCTTGCCTGCATCTAGCTTATTTAGGGTGTAATCATTAGTCCAAGAGTTTCTATTGGACAAATTCAGGTATTTTTATCCTCGTTTAATTTGCTTCCGTTTAAGAAGTGTTTTTCAACAGAATCGGCGGAATGACACATAAACACAGTTCACTTTCATAGCAGCCACGTTGTATTCTCTCTCACCTTTTCCCTTCGTTTGTGGACTTCAATGAACAACACATCAGCTGTATGTGATAAGGCAAAAAAAACTTTCCAAGCCAAACCATGTCATAACCACTACACACAGCCTACATCATTGTCCCCATATTAGCTAAAGTAACATCCTAATCAACATAGCTAATATAACTAATGCGTTAGTAAACCCGCTACAATCATGCAGTAACGTTACAGTGTATAGTCAGTAAGCAGTTACACCGGCGGTCCCCGTTGTTAATAAATTAATAAAACCAAAAGCCTTAGTAATAATAATAATAATAATAATAATAATATGCCATTTAGCAGACGCTTTTATCCAAAGCGACTTACAGTCATTTACCTTGACTTGGAAGAGTTCCAGTGTTGTGTTGGATAGTCATAGCCAGCTAGCTAACATAACATCCCTCTGTTTGAGCCGGGTGTTTGAGTAACTAAACTAGACAGATGCATTTGCTAGCTAAGTAAGTGAAACTGAAAGTTAAAAACAAAATGACATCTCTCTCTCTCTTGCTTCTCCTTCATTTTTGAAGAAATTAATTTGTTGAAAACTGTTCAACTATTGTCTTTCTCTCTGAGTCAACTACTCACCACATTTTATGCACTGCAGTAATAGCTAGCTGTAGCTTATGCTTTCAGTACTAGATTCATTCTCTGATCCTTTGATTGGGTGGACAACAAGTCAGTTCATGCTGCAAGAGCTCTGATAGGTTGGAGGATGTCCTCCGGAAGTTGTCATAATTACTGTGTATGTCTATTGAAGGGGTGAGAACCTTGAGCCTCCTAGGTTTTGCATTGAAGTCAATGTACCAAGAGGAGGACGGAAGCTAGCTGTCTTCCGGCTACACCATGGTGCTACCCTACAGAGTACTGTTGAGGCTACTATAGACCTTCATTGTTTTAATCCATTTTTTGGTGACGTGAATATATTTAGTATAGTTTATCTAAAAAATATAACTTTTTCAATGTTTTACAACATTTATTTTTATGAAATTCACTGAGGAGGATGGTCCTCCCCTTCCTCCTCTGAGGAGCCTCCACTGACTTACATACTGAGCACGTCACTGGTACTTCCTGTTTGAGTTTTGTCTTGTAAGCAGGAATCAGGAGGATAGAGTTATGATCAGATTTGCCAAAGGGAAGGCATGCATGTGGGTGTGTGTGTGAGAAGCTGCAGACTCTAGTGATAGGTTGTGTTATCAGTCGGAGCAGTACCCAATAACCAATAAACTCCTCACCTGTGAAGCATGACTAATTACAGTGTGTGTGTGTGTATATATATATATATATATATATATATATATATATATATATATATATATATATATAGAGAGAGACAGAGAGACAGAGAGACAGAGAGACAGAGAGAGAGAGAGAGAGAGAGAGAGAGAGAGAGAGCTTAATTGGTGCACTAGCTCAACTTAATCATAAATGAAACATTGATGCTGCAGTGCAGAGATCTTAATCAGCCCCCATGACCCCACACACTTCCTATATCTCTCTCTCTCGCATCTCCCTCCTCTCTCTACCCCACAATCTCACTCTCTCTCCTCTCTCCCTCCCCTTCTCTCAAGGCCAAAACTCCTCCCATCCTCTAATAGCAGCCTTGAAGAGTCCCACCTATATAGTAGCCTCCCAGTGACTGTCACTACAGGTTAGCAGCATGCCTGGGCATCACAGCATTGCAGACAAGGCATGCTAACCAAGCAGCAGTGTGTAAATGGTAATGTTATTCACTGTGTGGGTGTGTGGGTTGGTGCTCAGTGAAGACATGAACTTTGTTAATCACGGAGGATCTGGTTGGTTACCCTCAGGCTCAATGTGCAAGACATGTTTAACCACAATGGGTGGGAAACGGAAGTTCAATTCAAAAAGCTTCTTTAATATTGAATTACTGTACGTTAAATTGTGAGGCTGTTCTTTACACAGTAACCTGCTACATAGCTCTATATACTGTAGCTCTCGCCTCTTCAGATGACTGTGAGAGTGTGGCAGTGACTGGACACAGGCCAGGACCCATCTCTCTACGTCTCTCTCATCCAGTCCCAGTAAGCCATCCCTCGCTTTCTTTCTCTCTCCTTTTTAATGGTGAGCACTTCATTCATCCCCCTCTTTCTTTCAGAGAGGCATCAGTCAAGTGCTGGAGAGAATGACCATTTGTGGTCACTTGTGTGCAAGAGCATGTGTGTGTGGGTAAATGTGTGTGTGTGTGTATGTGTGTGTGTGTGTGTGGTGAGCAGTTCTGGCAGCCCAGAAGAGAGGGTGTCTGTAATGGACAACTCACAGTTCGAGAATTGACTGTGGTCACTCTGCTCTCCAGAGCCAGGTCAGTGAGTTAGTTTTTAGAGCTTCATCTGTCAGTTGAGATGAGAATAAATTAAAAGAAACAAAAATAAAGGAGAAGAGAAGAGAAGAGAAGAGAAGAGGAGAAGAGAAGAGATTGTCCTTCTTAGAGTGACTTAAGGGGATGTGAAAGTCACAGTCTCCCTAGACAACAGAAGAGGAGAGAGAGCAGTCACATATAGGAGTATTTAACAGTCCTCACAAACCATCTACTATGCAGCATTAAGGCTGGGGGGTAGAGAGAAGCCCTAGGCGGATGCCTGTCTCTTATTTTACCTGTGTGACTGAGGTAACACATTAGTATTGTGCAGTGGCGCAAGCTGCTTGGTTAAAGTGAGGGAAAGCCCTCTGAGTTAGTCCTTGAGGCAGTGTGTGGAGGACATCTCAGCTCCTTCAGCATCTCAAGCCTCCTCGGATACAGTTTGAGGACTATGGAGTTGGCGGAGTTCAGAGGCATCAATAGGGTATGACTAGGTTACAGATGGCTGTGTGTGTGTTTGTGCATGTGTATGAGCGTCTGTGTGAGTGTTTGTGTATTTGAGCTTTTACGTTGTCATGCCTACCTGCGTTTGTTTCAAGACATTCTTTGCTTTTCTGAAACATGGCTCTCGGACAAGTTACCCCCCATGGGTACCCAACTCGATGGATTCTCCATTCACCGGGCGGACAGGACAGTGCAGTTGGGGAAATCGAGGGGCGGAAGGGTTTGCTTCTACGTCAACGCCAACTGGTGTGCTAACTCCAGCGCGGTGTAAGTGTCGACCCACTGTTCACCCGTCTTGGAATACCTGATGGTCAAATGCCGACCGTTCTACCTCCCGAGGGAGTTTTCAGCTGTTAGCGTGACTGTTGTATACATTCCACCTCAGGACAAGAAAAATTATAAGCTGACGCTTAACGAATTGTACAAGGCTATAAACAAGCAAGAAAACCTACATCCAGAGGCTGCGTTTCTGGTTGCCGGCGATTTTAATTCCACGTCAATAAGACACGTGATGCCCAATGTCCATCAACACGTCTCCAACGCCACTAGGGGCGATAAAGTCCTAGACCACTGTTATTCTACCCACAAGCAAGCATACAAGGCACTCCCTCGTCTGCCATTCGGCAAATAAGATAATGACTCTGTACTCCTGCTTCCTCCTGCTTCCTGCTTCCTTATTATGCTATAGGACTGCTTTGCTAGCGCTGATTGGAATATGTTTAGAGGCTCCGCCGATAACATTGACTAGCTAACCACCTCTGTCACCGGCTTCATTAGAAAATGCATCGGCGACGTAGTCCCCACGGTGAGGGTTCGCTGCTTCCCCAATCAAAAGCCCTGGATTAACACCGAAGTTGGCGCTGAACTAAAGGACAGGGCTACCGCACGCAGAGTTATCGTAGACAACCCTGAGGCTACGGCTGAGGACAGGAATAAGTACAAGAAGTCCCAATATGACCTCTGCAGAGTCATCAAACGAGCCAAAGGTTAATATAGGAATAGGGTGGAATCATATCACACAGGCTCCGACGCCCGCTGCATGTGGCAGGGGCTAAAGTCCATTACGGATTACAAAGAAAGACCCAACCGTGATCTACCGAACAATGCCTCTCCACCAGACGAACTCAATGCATTTTATGCACGCTTTGACAACAACAACATCGTGCCGGGTGTGAGGGCCATCACCGACCCAGAGGATTGGGGGATCTTGCTCTCCAAGGCCGACATGAGAAAGGTCTTTAATCAGGTCAACACCTGCAAGGCCGCGGGGCCCGACAGTATTCCAGGGCGCGGTCTCAGCGCATGCTGAAAAAGTTATACAACTGTACCATTGAGAGCATCTTGACTGGCTGCATCACTGCCTGGTATGGCAATAGCACTGCCGTCGATTGCATGGCGCTACAGAGGGTGGGGCAGACAGCCCAGTACATCACTGGGACCGAGCTCCCTGCCATCCAGGACATCTACAGTGGGGGAAAAAAGTATTTAGTCAGCCACCAATTGTGCAAGTTCTCCCACTTAAAAAGATGAGAGAGGCCTGTAATTTTCATCATAGGTACACGTCAACTATGACAGACAAAATGAGAAGAAAAAAAATCCAGAAAATCACATTGTAGGATTTTTAATGAATTTATTTGCAAATTATGGTGGAAAATAAGTATTTGGTCAATAACAAAAGTTTCTCAATACTTTGTTATATACCCTTTGTTGGCAATGACACAGGTCAAACGTTTTCTGTAAGTCTTCACAAGGTTTTCACACACTGTTGCAGGTATTTTGGCCCATTCCTCCATGCAGATCTCCTCTAGAGCAGTGATGTTTTGGGGCTGTCGCTGGGCAACACAGACTTTCAACTCCCTCCAAAGATTTTCTATGGGGTTGAGATCTGGAGACTGGCTAGGCCACTCCAGGACCTTGAAATGCTTCTTACGAAGCCACTCCTTCGTTGCCCGGGCGGTGTGTTTGGGATCATTGTCATGCTGAAAGACCCAGCCACGTTTCATCTTCAATGCCCTTGCTGATGGAAGGAGGTTTTCACTCAAAATCTCACGATACATGGCCCCATTCATTCTTTCCTTTACACGGATCAGTCGTCCTGGTCCCTTTGCAGAAAAACAGCCCCAAAGCATGATGTTTCCACCCCCATGCTTCACAGTAGGTATGGTGTTCTTTGGATACAACTCAGCATTCTTTGTCCTCCAAACACGACAAGTTGAGTTTTTAACAAAAAGTTCTATTTTGGTTTCATCTGACCATATGACATTCTCCCAATCCTCTTCTGGATCATCCAAATGCACTCTAGCAAACTTCAGACGGGCCTGGACATGTACTGGCTTAAGCAGGGGGACACGTCTGGCACTGCAGGATTTGAGTCCCTGGCGGCGTAGTGTGTTACTGATGGTAGGCTTTGTTACTTTGGTCCCAGCTCTCTGCAGGTCATTCACTAGGTCCCCCCGTGTGGTTCTGGGATTTTTGCTCACCGTTCTTGTGATCATTTTGACCCCACGGGGTGAGATCTTGCGTGGAGCCCCAGATCGAGGGAGATTATCAGTGGTCTTGTATGTCTTCCATTTCCTAATAATTGCTCCCACAGTTGATTTCTTCAAACCAAGCTGCTTACCTATTGCAGATTCAGTCTTCCCAGCCTGGTGCAGGTCTACAATTTTGTTTCTGGTGTCCTTTGACAGCTCTTTGGTCTTGGCCATAGTGGAGTTTGGAGTGTGACTGTTTAAGGTTGTGGACAGGTGTCTTTTTATACTGATAACAAGTTCAAACAGGTGCCATTAATACAGGTAACGAGTGGAGGACAGAGGAGCCTCTTAAAGAAGAAGTTACAGGTCTGTGAGAGCCAGAAATCTAGCTTGTTTGTAGGTGACCAAATACTTATTTTCCACCATAATTTGCAAATAAATTCATAAAAAATCCTACAATGTGATTTTCTGGATTTTTTTTTTTCTCAATTTGTCTGTCATACTTGACGTGTACCTATGATGAAAATTACAGGCCTCTCTCATCTTTTTAAGTGGGAGAACTTGCACAATTGGTGGCTGACTAAATATTTTTTTCCCCCACATTTCTTCCCTCTTGAAAATCAGCTATATTATTTATATTGCCATTTGTCATTATTGTTTGCTTTTATTTAACTTTTATTGCTGCATTATAATGTTTTATAATAATGTTGCATAATCACCTTCTGGTGTAAAAACCATGGACATTTTAAACAAAACAACTATGTTTTAAGTGAGAATAGACAGTGGTTTGAAGCCGAAAAAGAAAGGAAATTCACATGAGCACCACAATGCCTATTCCACCCATGCTCTACCAAGGTTTTCCATCACACAGCTTTGACCTACTACAGTAGCTATGTTGGTATTGTACTTCAAGCTATGTGTAGGCAGGTTGCTTAGGATTCAATCCTTCTCAACAGCCATTGTCAGAAACTGTAATATCTTATGTTTCACGGAGTCGTGGCTGAACGACAACAATGATAACATTCAGCTAGCAGGCTATACGCTACATCGACAGGACAGAACGGCAGACTCCGGTAAGACAAGGGGCGGCGGTCTGTGTATATTTGTAAACAACAGCTGGTGCACAAAATCAAATACTAAGGAAGTCTCGAGGTTTTGCTCGCCTGAGGTAGAGTATCTTATGATAAGCTGTAGACCACACTATTTACCAAGAGAGTTTTCATCTATATTTTTCATAGCTGTCTATTTACCACCACAAACCAATGCTGGCATTAAGATTGCACTGAATGAGTTGTACAAGGCCATTAATCAACAGGAAAACGCTCATCCAGATGCAGCGCTCCTAGTATCCGGGGACTTTAATGCAGGGAAACTTAAATCCGTTCTACCTAATTTCTACCAGCATGTTAAATGTGCAACCAGAGGGAAAAAAACTCTAGACCACCTTTACTCCACACACAGAGACGCATACAAAGCTCTCCCTCGCCCTCCATTTGGCAAATCTGACCATAACTCTATCCTCCTGATTCCTGCTTATAAGCAAAAACTGAAGCAGGAAGCACCAGTGATTCGGTTAATAAAAAAGTGGTCAGATGACGCAGATGCTAAGCTACAGGACTGTTTTGCTAGCACAGACTGGAACATGTTCCGGGATTCTTCAGACAGCATTGAGGAGTACACCACATCAGTCACTGGCTTCATCAATAAGTGCATCGATGATGTCGTCCCCACAGTGACCGTACGTACATACCCCAACCAGAAGCCATGGATTACAGGAAACATCCGCACTGAGCTAAAGGGTAGAGCTGCCGCTTTCAAGGAACGGGACTCTAACCCGGACGCTTATAAGAAATCCCGCTATGACCTCCGACGAACCATCAAACAGGCAAAGAGTCAATACAGGTCTAAGATTGAATCATACTACACTGGCTCTGACGCTCGTCGGATGTGGCAGGGCTTGAAAACTATTACAGACTACAAAGGGAAGCACAGCCGCGAGCTGCCCAGTGACACAAGCCTACCAGACGAGCTAAACCACTTCTATGCTCGCTTCGAGGCAAGCAACACTGAAGCATGCATGAGAGCACCAGCTGTTCCGGACGACTATGTGATCACGCTCTCCGTAGCCGATGTGAGTAAGACTTTTAAGCAGGTCAACATTCACAAGGCCGCAGGGCCAGACAGATTACCAGGACGTGTACTCCGAGCATGTGCTGACCAACTGGCAAGTGTCTTCACTGACATTTTCAACATGTCCCTGACTGAGTCTGTAATACCAACATGTTTCAAGCAGACCACCATAGTCCCCGTGCCCAAGAACTCTAAGATAACCTGCCTAAATGACTACCGACCCGTAGCACTGACGTCTGTAGCCATGAAGTGCTTTGAAAGACTGGTCATGGCTCACATCAACAGCATAATCCCAGAAACCCTAGACCCACTCCAATTTGCATACCGCCCCAACAGATCCACAGATGATGCAATCTCTATCGCACTCCACACTGCCCTTTCCCACCTGGACAAGAGGAACACCTACGTGAGAATGCTATTCATTGACTACAGCTCAGCATTCAACACCATAGTGCCCTCTAAGCTCATCACTAAGCTAAGGATCCTGGGACTAAACACCTCCCTCTGCAACTGGATCCTGGACTTCCTGACGGGCCGCCCCCAGGTGGTAAGGGTAGGTAACAACACATCTGCCACACTGATCCTCAACACGGGGGCCCCTCAGGGGTGCGTGCTCAGTCCCCTCCTGTACTCTCTGTTCACCCATGACTGCATGGCCAGGCACGACTCCAACACCATCATTAAGTTTGCCGACGACACAACAGTGGTAGGCCTGATCACCGACAACGATGAGACAGCCTATAGGGAGGAGGTCAGAGATCTGGCCGTGTGGTGCCAGGACAACAACCTCTCCCTCAACGTGACCAAGACAAAGGAGATGATTGTGGACTACAGGAAAAAAAAGAGGACTGAGCACGCCCCCATTCTCATCGACGGGGCTGTAGTGGAACAGGTTGAGAGCTTCAAGTTCCTTGGTGTCCACATCACCAACGAACTATCATGGTCCAAACACACCAAGACAGTCGTGAAGAGGGCACGACAAAGCCTATTCCCCCTCAGGAGACTCAAAAGATTTGGCATGGGTCCTCAGATCCTCAAGAAATTCTACAGCTGCACCATCGAGAGCATCCTGACTGGTTGCATCACCGCCTGGTATGGCAACTGCTTGGCCTCTGACCGCAAGGCACTACAGAGGGTAGTGCGTACGGCCCAGTACATCACTGGGGCAAAGCTCCCTGCCATCCAGGACCTCTATACCAGGCGGTGTCAGAGGAAGGCCCTCAAAATTGTCAAAGACTCCAGCCACCCTAGTCATAGACTGTTCTCTCTGCTACCGCACGGCAAGCGGTACCGGAGTGTCAAGTCTAGGTCCAAAAGACTTCTCAACAGCTTCTACCCCCAAGCCATAAGACTCCTGAACAGCTAATCATGGCTACCCGGACTATTTGCACTGCCCCCCCACCCCATCCTTTTTACGCTGCTGCTACTCTGTTAAGTAAGTATTTATGCATAGTCACTTTAACTCTACCCACATGTACATATTACCTCAACTACCTCAACTAGCCGGTGCCCCCGCACATTGACTCTGCAACGGTACCCCCCTGTATATATAGCCTCCCTACTGTCACTTTATTTTACTGTATATATAGCCTCCCTACTGTCACTTTATTTTACTTCTGCTCTTTTTTTCTCAACACTTTTTTTGTTGTTGTTTTATTCTTACTTTTTTGTTTAAAGTAAATGCACTGTTGGTTAAGGGCTGTAAGTAAGCATTTCACTGTAATGTCTGCACCTGTTGTATTCGGCGCATGTGACCAATAAAATTTGATTTATTTGATTTGATCATTGTTTCTAAATGGACAGAAATATGCACTTTATGGATGCTATAGTCTGGTTTTAATCCAACGTCTAAAATTTGAGCTTGGTAGCCGCAAGAAATACTCTTAAAACTCAATTACGAATGACCCTGTTAAAAAATCCAGAATGTGGTTCTCGGTAACTGACGGACGGCTCATGACGAGAGGTGGGGATTGTGTTGTGCATCTCCAATCAAGTTGATTTGCAAATTTTCATTGAGATTGGTGTCATATTGGCTTAGATATGATGGTAGGGAGATTTAACAGTGAGCTTCAACCAATACTATCATTACATCTATAATGTCAATGAGTGAAACTAGCTAGGTGAGGAATGGGACTTGATGTCAATAGTATGGAGTGGCAGTAAGGGAGCTTGTGAAAATCAAGATGGTGAGAACGGACAAGGGCTACGTCTTAAGAGTTCCAACCCCATTTTTCTATAAAGTGACTTTTATAGTGTTTATCTTTACTTTTTTTGTACAGAAAGTTCATACTATTATCACATATGACCACCAAGCACTTCTGGACATTAGATCAACAGTTACTAACCTCGATTTTGACTTCAAATACGACTTCAACTCCGACTCAGCTGTTCCACTTTTCATACCCTATTCATTTCGGACCTAATTAATTTGTTACATGGGCTACCAAAATGCCGTAGGTGTAGACGCAGGACATGAGGTGGAGTCCTGGTGAAATTGAGGCAAAGAGAAAACCGAATGGTGCTCCCCTCTGTTCTATCGGCAAATGTCCAGTCACTCGAGAATAAGATGGATGAGCTTCGTTCGAGAGACTCCTATCAGAAAGACTTGAAAAGCTGCAATATTATATATCTTACTGAAATGTGGCTGGATGATGACGCCATGCACGTAGTACTCTGTAGATTCTCCATGCAGCGCCAGGATCAGACGGTGGCTTTGGGGAAGTCGAAAAGAGTGGAGTGTGTTTTTTCATAAATAACAACTGGTGTGCTGCTTCAAGTATGAAGAAAATCTTGAGCTTTTGCTCACCTGATATAGAATACCTCATGGTAATCGGCAGACCCTTTTATCTACTAAAAGAGTTCTCATTAACTATCACGGCTGTCTACATCCCTCCACAAGCCAACACCACTCTGGCACTCAACAAACTGTTTGGGGCCATAAACAAATAAGAAACCGCTCACCCAGAGGCAGCATTTCTGGTGGGCGGAGACTTTAACGCGGGGAGACTTCAAAACATCCTACCTCACTTCTACCAACATGTCTCCACTAGGGGCGCTAAAACCCTAGACCACTTTTATTCTACCCACAGAAACGCATACAAGGCTCTCCCTCGTCCTCACTTTGGCAAATCTGACCATGACTCCATTCTCCTGGTTGGTGTTTACAAACAAAAGCTCAAACAGGAAGTAACAATGATGTGTTCAATACCGAAATGGTTGGATGAAACATACACGTGCCTACAAGACCGTTTTGCTATTACAGACTGGGATATGTTCCGGGATTCATCCGATAACATTGAGGAGTTTACCACAACAGTCACAGGCTTCATCAATAAGTGCATAGACGATGTCGTCCACACAGTGACTATAAGAATGTATCCAAACCAAAAACCATGGATTACAGGCAATATCCGCGCTGGGCTAACGGCTAGCGCTACCACTTACAAGGAATGGGACACGGACATGGACACATACAAGAAAGCCCACTACAACCTCCTATGAGACATCATGCAAAAAGACAATACACTGAGTGTTCAAAACATTAAGAACACCTTCCTAATATTTAGGAATATTTACCCCCCTCTTTTGCCCTCAGTACAGCCTAATTTCATCGGGCATGGACTCTACAAGGTGTCGAAAGCGTTCCACAGGGACGCTGGCCCATGTTGACCACAATGCTTCCCACAGTTGTGAAGTTGGCTGGATGTCCTTTGGGTGGTGGACTATTCTTGATACACATGGGAAACTGTTGAGTGTGAAAAACCCAGCAGTGTTGCAATTCTACCATACCCCGTTCAAAGGCAACTCAATATTTTGTCTTGCCCATTCATCCTCTGAATGGCACACATACACAATCCACGTATATGAAAATTAAACCATATATTAAAAACGTAGAAATCAATTAATCCACCATCATTAACACAATGGAAACATTAATGATTTATTATTGAAATATTAAAATAGCATGGGCGACCGAGAAAAACGAATTGGTACAATTTAAGACCAAGTGGCAAACAATAATGCCGGCACTAGGGATGGGGGTGCATGCGGGTCTGGGCAGATGAGATGTAGTCATTGTTTGTATGTGTCTGTAAGTTGTTGTTCGTATGTGTGTGTTTGTATTTGGTGTAAAAATATATATACAGTACCAGTCAAAAGTTTGGACACACCTACTCATTCAATGGTTTTCCATAGGAGAAAGAGGGGAGTGCACGCCCCCATCCACATCGAAGGGGCTGTTGTTGAGCGGGTCGAGAGCTTCAAGTTCCTTGGTGTCCACATCACTAAGGACATAACAGGGTCCACACACACCCGCACAGTCGTGAAGAGGGCATGGCAGTGCCTCTTCCCCCTCAGGAGGCTGAAAAGATTTGGCATGGGCCCTCAGATCCTCAAAAAGTTATACAGCTGCACCATCGAGAGCATCTTGACTGGCTACATCACCACTTGGTATGGCAAATTGACCGTTACTCTCTCTCCCCCTTCCTGGTTTGTCTTGACCCCTTATATGTGGGTCGGCCCCACCTTGCGAGCGTTCCCCTTGCTTCTGGGGATTGTAGTTTTTGGCTGTCTGCCATTTTGTGATCTGTCGTTCTTGTTGGGTGGCCCTTTCAGTGAGAGAGCAGAGCCTGTTTATCAGTTCTGCCCTCACATATCTGCCATTTAACACTCTGCCCCCTTCTTTGCCACAGATCTGCCCCCTAGCTTCGACCCCCTAGGGTCGGGCTACCGCAGCAAAATAGGCGTGCATGCGGGATAACCCATCCACATTTCCCATTTCCTTCCTTGCTCTGTGTTTTAAGTCAAAGTGAAATGGTTGGAGACTCAAAAACCACCGCATCACCCGAGCGTTCTTCTCTTTAGCCCTATGCATCCAGGTGAGTGGGGCATGGTCACTGATGAGGGTGAAGTGGCGCCCTAGCAGGTAATATTTCAGGCTTTCAAGAGCCCACTTTACAGCCAGCGCTTCTTTCTCAACGACTGAGTAGTTGCTCTCCAGTGGTTCCAGCTTCCTGCTTAAAAACAGGATGGGGTGTTCCACCCCTTCTACGTCTTAGGAGAGCACGGCTCCCAACCCGACTTCTGAGGCATCCGTCTGAACCACGAACTCACGCTCAAAGTCTGGTACCACCAGCACTGGATTACAACAGAGAGCCTCCTGTAATGTTCTAAATGGTTTGGTGATCTTTTCATCCCATTTTTACATGTTTGGCCCTCTGGCTCTATTCATGTCGGTGAGTTGGGCGGCCACTGTGGCATAATTTGGGATGAACTTCCGGAACCTGTCAAGCCTAGGAAGGCTCGAACCTGCTTCTTATTTACTGGTTTCGGCCATCCTCTAATTGCCTCAACCTTCTTCAGTTGGGGTTTGATTAACCCTCTTCCCACGGTGTATCCCAGATACTTGGTTTCCTCTAACCCCACATAACACTTGGCAGGGTTCGCCGTGAGCCCTGCCTTCCTAAGGGCATTTAGCACTGCCTGTACCCGGTGTAAGTGGGATTCCCAATCTGGGCTGTAGATCCCCACGTCATCTAAATAGGCTGCGGCAAAAGCTCTGTGCGGTTTTAGGACCTGGTCCATTAGCCGTTGAAAGGTGGCTGGGGCCCTGTGTAAGCCGAATGGCATGACGGTGTATTGAAACAAACCGTCAGGGGTTGCGAAGGCTGTCTCTTCTTTGGCTCTGGGGGTCAGGGGAATTTGCCAGTAACCTTTGGCTAGGTCCAGAGTCGTAATGTACCGAGCGTTACCAATTTTCTCCAATAGTTAATCTACTTGGGGCATGGGGTAGGCATCAAACTTGGAGATTTCATTTACCTTCCGAAAATCATTACAAAACCGCAAAGATCCATCGGGTTTGGAGACCATCACAATTGGGATAGACCACTCACTATGTGACTCTTCGACCACTCCAGCTGCCAACATTTTCTCAGTCTTCGCTCTAATCGCGGCTCGTCGAGCCTCAGGAACCCGATATGGCCTCATGCTCACTTTTCTCCCTGGTACGGAAACAATATCATGAGCCGTAACCCCTGTTCGTCCTGGTATCCCTGAAAACACATCTCTGTTTTTCTGGATCAGGGTCTTTACTTCCTGGACTTGTGCTGGGGACAGAGTAGGTGAAACATGCACTTCGGCTGCCTCCTGAGTGGGTGTGGGGTAAGTGACAATTAGTGTTTCTCTCTCTCTCCATGCTTTTAACATGTTTATGTGATAGATCTGTTACAGGGGCCGACGACCTGGCTGTCGGATCCGATAATTAACTTCTCCTATTTTCTCCAGCACTTCATACGGTCCTTTCCACGTGGCTAGTAGTTTACACTCTACCATGGGGACCAGCACTAACACCTTATCTCCCGGTTGAAATTCCCTCAGGGTAGCCTGCCGGTTATTAGTAGCCGCTGGTGCTCTTGTGCTTGCCTCATGTGCTCTCTGACGATGGGCGTGACTGTGGCAATCCTGTCTTGCATTGCTGTGACGTGCTCTATAACACTAGTATAAGGGGTGGCCTGGTGCTCCCAGGTTTCCCGGGCGATGTCTAAGATTCCCCGGGGGTGCCTCCCATATACTAGCTCAAAGGGTGAAAACCCCAGCGAGGCTTGGGGAACCTCTTTAATGGCAAACATCAGATACGGCAACATGCAATCCCAGTTTTTCCCATCCTTATCGATTACCTTCCTGAGCATTGACTTCAGGGTGCGGTTGAGTCTCTCAACCAGCCCGTCCGTCTGAGGATGGTAAACCGATGTCCTCAACTGTTTCACCTGCCACAACTTACAAAGGTCCGCCATAAGGCGGGACATAAAGGGGATCCCCTGGTCAGTAAGGATCTCCTTTGGAATCCCTACCATGCTGAACAAGAGCACTAACTCCTTGGCAATATTTTTGAAAGCCATCGTCCGAAGGGGAATGACTTCTGGGTAGCGAGTGGCATAATCTAGGATGACCAGAATTTATTGGTGCCCTCTGGCAGATTTGGGTAGTGGGCCCACTATATCCATCACTATCCTCTCAAATGGTGTTTCGATTATGGGGAGTGGCACTAATGGGCTTCTAACAGCTGGTCTGGGAGCTGTTAACTGGCACTCGGGGCACTCTCCACAATGTCGAGTCACCTCAGCCTGAATTCCTGGCCAGTAAAACCTCCTCACAATCCTGTCTCGGTTTTATCGATACCAAGATGTTCCCCCAGAATATGCCCATGAGCTAGGTCCAGTACCGTTCTCCGGTACCGGTGGGGACCAACAACTGTTCCACCACATCAACCCCTATTTTTTAGACTCTGTACACCAAACCGTTTTTCATGATGAAGTGGGGGAAACTATTAGGCATCGTCCCGTCATTTAGGGGGGTACCATCCACGACCTGCACATCTGCTCTGGCTTGCTGCAGGGTTGGATCCTGGGTCTAGGCCGTCCCGAAATTAGTCAGGGACCCTGCCAGGTCTGTTGGTTCTAGATAGTCGCCCTCTGAATCCAGATCGATCCCGGCCCCACTAGTTCCGGGCTGCTCATTGACAGGGTCTACCCCTTCTTCCTCATCCTCCCCTACTAGCACCTGTGAGGATGGCCCCTGAAAAACCTTCTATTTTCTTGGCTTTGGCTGAGGGCTAGATGCTACTTCCTGCTTGGTCAGGGGATTTGGCTTCTCAAATATGCCGTTATTTTGGCCTAACCTCGCAAAGTTAGGAAAGTATCTACCCAGTATTACATCATACGGCATCTTCGGGACCACACCGACCTCATAATCCAGCAACCCATCCTCAGTTTGTATGCTCACTAAGGCTGTGGGATACGGACGGGTATCCACATGAATGCACGTAACACTGACATCCTGACTTTTATCCAGTTTACGAGTCGGCACTAGGTCTGCAACGACCAAGGTTAACATACTGCCGGACTCAAGCAGGGCTGCAACCTCTTTCCCTTCAACCTTCACATACGTTTGTTTCTTGGTCTTTCAAGTACAGTGGTTACCACAGGACATGCATACCATATATCAGTTTCTTCTTTTCCACCGAGGTTACATTGCATTGGCTCTTCTTTAATAGGGCAGTAGGCCGCAATATGTGCCGGTCTATTACAATTGTAACAGATCATTTGGTTTCGGGAGGGGGGACCCCCTCAACCCCCTGTCCCGGTTTTCGGCTTTTGCCGGAGTGTCTCGCCCCCAGTCTGGTTCTTTCCTCACAGCCCCACGCTGCTCTCTTCCCCCTCCCAATGCTAGAACAGTCTTACCCGGTCCGCTGGTTCGCCCGGGCCTGGGAAATTGGGATTTTCCCTCCTGTGCCTGCTCAGCTGTTCCTGCCGTACAATACCATTCAACCAAGGCCACGAGATGGTCGGCGGAAAGTACCTCGTTCTGGCCACTCCATCGTCAAACTTCTTGGGGTAGACCTCGCTGAAACTGGTCAAGTACGATGGTCTCGACGACCTCGGCGGATGAACTGGTCTCCGGTCACAACCATTTCCGGGCCAGGTGAATCAAGTCGAACATCTGTGTTCGAAGGGGTTGTCCAGGTCTGTAGGCCCACTGGTGGAAGCGATGTGCCTTCACGGTATCGGTCACTCCCAATCTAGTCAGAATCTCTCCCTTTAGTTTATCATAGTCCTGTGCATCTTTCAACACCAGGTCGAAATACGCTTTTTGAGTGTCCCCTGCCAGGTATGGTGCCAGAAGCCCTGCCCATTCTTCTCTCTCTCTGCCTTCCTTTCGAAGGTGGTGAGGGATGCTTCCACATCATCCTACTTTGTCATTTTTTGAAGAAAATTATTGGCCGACCTCTGGGTATTTGTAGTTGGTAACTGAGCTCCAATTTGGGCCGCTAGCCCCTGCAGGCCATCTCTTAACTCCTGGGTGTTTCTCTCTTGCTCCTCTCTCTGCAGCTGGTTGGTGCGGTGCTGGACCTGCAGCGTGTCCTGATAAATTCATATTGCATCCTGATTAGCTATTTGTTGAGCTGTAGTTGCCTCTTGTTGGGCTGCCACTGCTTGTAACAGTGCCTGTATGGCTTCTTCCATACTAATTTTCCCAGAGCAAACTGTACGAAACAAACAAAACCACAAAAAAAAAACCTGACTCCCCTTCGCTAAATGTATTATTATTTTTATTTTAATTTTTTACCTAACCAGAAGTATGGCTAGTCCATTTATCCGGTTCAAACGACAATGTGCCTGCATTCTCCACCATGTGTGACAATCCACTTCAAGGTTAGGAGAGTTTGTACACAAACTCAGCGGGAGACCGTCACCAAAATCACCACAGAAAGAGTTATTTTGAACAGGACAGTACCTGTATGTTGGTTTCTCTGTCCTGGTCCGCCCAGGCCACAGGCGTGGTCGAGGATAGCAGTGTTCGATACACAAATCAGGTTCTCGGTAGGTCCAGGTCCAACAGCCAACAGGTAAGTCCAAACAGTCCAGGTCATACACTGTAAATCCAGCCGATATATTGTCACTTTTCTCTTTTTCCGTGGTTCACAGATCCACAGCCAATTCCTCTCTCTCCCCCTTCCTGGTTTGTCTTGACCCCTTATATGTGGGTCGGCCCCAACTTGCGAGCGTTCCCCTTGCTTCTGGGGATTGTAGTTTTGGCGGTCGGCCATTTTGTGATCTGTAGTTCTTGTTGGGGTGGCCATTTCAGTGAGAGGGCAGAGCCCGTTTATTAGTTCTGCCCTCACATATCTGCCATTTAACACTCTGCCCCCTTCTTTGCCACAGACCATTCACTGTACTACTGTCCGGCAAACGGTACCGGAGCATACAGGCTCCGAGACAGCTTCTACCCCCAAGCCATAAGACTGCTAAATAGCCAATTAATGGTACCCGCACTATCTGCACTGACTCTATCTTGCACTGACCCTACACACACCCACTAGATTATATACTGAATACACACCATATACACACACAAACTACATTGTCACTCCCAAACAAAACCCACACACAACATAAACAACACATATATTTTACATTTTTACATTTTAGTCATTTAGCAGACGCTCTTATCCAGAGCGACTTACAATTAGTGAGTGCATACATTTTCATACTGGTCCCCGTGGGAATCAAACCCACAACCCTGGCGTTGCAAGCGCCATGCTCTACCAACTGAGCTACACGGGACTATATATATATATACACATTACACACACTTTTACGCTCATTATTTGCTGCTGCTACTCTGTTCTTTATTTTACTCTTTTTATTATCTATCCTAGTCACTTTACCCTGCCTTCATGTACATACAGTGCATTCGGAAAGTATTCAGACCTCTTGACTTTTTCCACATTTTGTTACGTTACAGCCTTATTTTGAAATGGATTAAATAGTTGTTTCCCCCCTCAACAATCTACACCAATACCTCATAATGACAAAGCAAAAACTGTTTTTTTTGGACATTTTTGGAAATGTACAAATGTACAAATAAAAAACGGAAATATTACATTTACATAAGTATTCAGACCCTTTACTCAGTACTTTGTTGAAGCACCTTTGGCAGTGATTACAGCCTCAAGTCGTCTTGGGTATGACACTGCAAACTTGGCACACCTGTATTTGGTGAGTTTCTCCCATTCCTCTCTGCAGGTCCTCTCAAGCTCTGTCAGGTTGGATGGGGAGCGTCGATGCACAGCTATTTTCAAGTCTCTCTAGAGATGTTAGATTGGGTTGAAGTCCGGCCTCTGGCTGGGCCAAGTCAGAGACTTGTCCCGAAGCCACTCCTGCGTTGTCTTGGCTGTTTGCTTAGGGTCATTGTCCTGTTGGAAGGTGAACCTTCGCCCGAGTCTGAGGTCCTGAGCGCTCTGGAGCAGGTTTTCATCAAGGATCTCTCTGTGCTTTGCTCCGTTCATCTTTCCCTCGATCCTGACTAGTCTCCCAGTGTCTGCCGCTGAAAAACATCCCCACAGCATGATGCTGCCACCACCATGCTTCACCGTAGGGATGGTGCCAGGTTTCCTCCAGATGTGACGCTTGGCATTCAGGCCAAAGAGTTCAATCTTGGTTTCATCAGACCAGAGAATCTTGTTTCTCATGGTCTGAGAGTCTTTAGGTGCCTTTTGGCAAACTCCAAGTGGGCTGTCATGTGCCTTTTACTGAGGAGTGGCATCCGTCTGGCCACTCTACCATAAAGGCCTGATTGGCGGAGTGCTGCAGAGATGGTTGTCCTTCTGGAAGGTTCTTCCATCTTCACAGAGGAACTCTGGAGCTCTGTCAGAGTGACCATCGGGTTCTTGGTCACCTCCCTGACCAAGGCCCTTCTCCCCCGATTGCTCAGTTTGGCCGGGTGGCCAGCTCTAGGACGAGTCTTGGTGGTTCCAAACTTCTTCTATTTAAGAATGATGGAGGCCAGTCTGTTCTTGGGAACCTTCAATGCTGCAGAAAGTTTTCGGTACCCTTCCCCAGATCTGCGCCTCGACACAATCCTGCCTCAGAGCTCTATGGACAATTCCTTCAACCTCATTGCTTGATTTTTGCTCTGACATCCACTGTCAACTGTGGGACGTTATATAGACAGGTGTGTTTCTTTCCAAATCATGTCCAATCAATTGAATTTACCACAGGTGGACTCTGTTAATTATTTATTTACATTTTACATTTTAGTCATTTAGCAGACGCTCTTGTCCAGAGCGACTTACAGTTAGTGAATACATATTTTTTTATACTGGCCCCCCGTGGGAATCGAACCCACAATCGAACCTATCAACTGAGCTACATCCCTGCCGGCCATTCCCTCCCCTACCCTGGACGACGCTGGGCCAATTGTGCGCCGCCCATGAGTCTCCCGGTCGCGGCCGGCTGCGACAGAGCCTGGATTCGAACCAGGATCTCTAGTGGCACAGTTAGCACTGCGATGCAGTGCCTTAGACCACTGCGCCACTCAGGAGTACTGAGTATTTATGCATAGTCACTTTAACTCTACCCACATGTACATATTACTTCAACTATCTCAACTAGCTGGTGCCCCCGCACATTGACTCTGCACCGGTACCCCCCTGTATATATAGCCTCCCTACTGTTATTTTATTTTACTTCTGCTCTTTTTTTCTCAACACTTTTTTTGTTGTTGTTTTATTTTTACTTTTTTTGTTAAAAATAAATGCACTGTTGGTTAAGGGCTGTAAGTAAGCATTTCACTGTAATGTCTATACCTGTTGTATTCGGCGCATGTGACCAATAGAATTTGATTTCATTTCATTTCATTTTAATCAAGTTGAGTCTCATAGCAAAGGGTCTGAATACTTAAATTTGCAAAAATGTCTAAACACCTGCTTTCGCTTTGTCATTATGGGGTATTGTGTGTAGATTGATGAGGAACATTTTTTATTTCATTAATTTTATAATAAGGCTGTAACGTAGCAAAATGTGGAAAAGGTCAAGGCTTCGAATACTTTCAGAATGCACTGTATCTACCTTAAATACCTTATCCCTCTGCACATTGATCTGGGACTGGTACTCCCTGGTATATATCTCCATTCTTGTGTATTTTATTTTATTCCTTTTGTGTTACTATTATTCATATTATTTCTTTTACTCTGGATCGTGGGAAGGGCTTGTAAGCAAGCATTTCATGGTAAAGTATACACCAGTTGTATTCGGCAGATGTGACAAATACAAATCTTTTTTTTTTTTTTTTTTTTTTGTCCTTTTACATTCTACCTTAATAAGCTGGTATTTTCCAGTTAACCATATTGTTTACCAGTTAACCATATTGTAGCGACCATAACCCAACACCAGAGCCATTGCCAAGAAGTTTGGACCTTGTGGCGTAACGGTTAAGGTGTTGGCTTGATAGTAGCTGGACCCTGGTTCGAGTCCCAGTTGGGGCTACCCCCTGAATTTACTACAATATATTCTCACAGTATACTAAATCCAATGCTATTGTTGCTGCTTCTTCAGTCAAAGAAAAAGGGATCATTCTCTTATCCTCCTTGAGTGCTTGTGTTTGTTCCCTGGTAATATAGGTTAAAGTCACTCAGCTCAACATGAAAATAATCATCAGTCGGTAACAGCAGATCAGTAGTCTCAGTCCTGCACAAACCCTTGGCAGTCAAAAGCTGGTTGTCATCCGCTATGGGAAGTGACATGTATTGTTGCATTGCGCTTAAGAGGTGATGACACTGACAGGCAGTGTTATGTGTTGACAATAGGATCTCTCTATGGGGATATGAGACAGGAGAGGGGATATGGCTTGTGTTGAGCCCAGGTGAGTCTCTGACTCCATCTCAAATGTCACCCTTTCTCTCCCAATTGTAGTGCACTACTTTTGACTGAGCCTATGTGGCTGCCAAAAGTAGTGCACTATATATAGGGTGTCATTTGAGATTTGTCCTGAAACTCATGACAACATACTCTAAACTAAAGTATCCTAATCCCAAAATAACTGGCATGCCAAAACACACGCAACACCCCCACTGTAGGGAGTGTGTCAGACTGGAGTTATGTAGAAAGAGGTTCCTTTGTGATATTTGGTGTCTAGACACTTACAGAGGCACTGTCTGTCGTGTCTCCATGACCAGACTTGACTACTGTAACCGTAAAATCTCTACCGAGACACACATACGCCCCTCGATGTGGAAACTATACTGTTTGGCTTACCGAAGTTCCATCATCTTGTCATGCAAAGAAAAGAGTGGGATTATTTGAGTGCGACCAGAGAGCATACATTCTTCGGGACTGTGTGTGTTTAACACAAACATAAGGCCGGCAGCAAACATACCAATGTCTGGTGATGGACAGATCTATTTGACATGGCTTGTCATACAGTACAAACACACACACACACACAAGCACGCTCGCACATACGCACACACACTGGTTTCCTTGGATACAAAGAACAAGACTTCATCACTTCTTCAGCCCCACACAAATCACACAAACACATCCATGCTAATGTGTGATCAGTGCTGATTTAAACTGCAGCAGTGTGTTTGGCTGCTGTAAATATTTCCACCAACAAGACCATTAGGAAAAGCCAATTACAGTGAGAATGATTAGCAATGTTTCTCTCTTTCGTTCTCTGCTTTCCTCAGCAGCTGTTCGGCCTGCCCTGTCTGATATGAATCATGTTAGAGCCAGATGCTCAATACCCCTGGATTGATTAGGGAGTAATGGGCAGAGCAGTAGCAGTGGGTGTGTGCGTGCGTGTGCGTGGGTGCATGGTGTTATGAATCTGCAAAATGTGCATGTATAGGAGTTGCCAAGGAATTCACTTAGGAATTCTCAATCCGTTGGGAACAGGTTAGTGTCTTTTAAGTGTTCCAACATTCCCAACCCATATTCCCTCTAGGGCTGTCATTCACTCACCCTTCTGTGGGAATGTTTTCCTCATCAGCCTAGATTAGTATTCAAGCGCACTACAACATCAAGGTTATCATCTATGGGTGTGTTCGTAAATTCAATCTGGGGTGCAAGAGCGTTGTCAGATTGTCCATTCATAAATTCCACTCTCGGAGCGTTCAGAGCGCACACTGGACGCTCTGGCCGAGGAGTAGGGTTGATCTGAGCCACAATGGCAGTCAAGCACCCAAGCTAACTGGCTAACTTGCAGTACAAATGAGAAAACACCTCACTCTGTTTTCTCATTTTCGTGTTATTATTTGTACATTTAGTCATTTAGCAGACACTCTTATACAGAGCGACTTACAGTTAGTGAGTGCATACATTTTCACACTGGCCCCCCGTGGGAATCGAACCCACAACCCTGGCGTCGCAAACGCCATGCTCTACCAACTGAGCTACACGGGATGTTAGCCAGAGCGTTGGTGACTGTAACTGTGCAGCTGGCAACAATTTCATTACGCTTTTTTGCCGACATTTACTGACACCGGCCATATTCAACAGTTGAGCATTTGTAAATTCATCAGTTATTCTGCGCTCTGGCACACTCAGACGAGAGTGCTCTGAAATCGGAGTAGATAGCCAAAGCGAATTTACGAACGCACCCTATGTCTCTCTAGGTATAGCTCAATAACCATAGTCATTCTAATTGTATTCCTATAAGACCCAACTCATCCACCGTTGGTCGGTTCAGATATGACTGTATTGCAGTGCAATGTGAAGTTAAAATACTGCCGATGCCGTTTGAGGAGGCATTTGACTCTGTTCTCATGGCGAGGCTGTGTGCAAATAACAGGGGCGGGATCGATGTGTGTGTCTGTACTGTGGATAGAGGATGGAGGAATGAAGGGAGGTGGGCTACAGGGATAGAGAGAGTGATGGAGATGTAGAGGGAGGTGTAAATTGCCAGTCTGCTTTATGGGACTGGCCCCAAAGGAAGCTAGGAGAAATGGAGGAGGAGTGGAGGAGGGTGTTATGGTCTGTGAAGGGGCTAAACTGCCCCACTCCTCTTCTCAAATCAAATCAAATCAAAACAGATGGGGCTCATGCTAAACAGGATCGTTTCTTCTCCAGCTTCTCAGGCTAAGAGCCCCATTGATCTAGCGTGTCACTTTACAGAGTAGGGAGAGAGAGAAAGGGATATAGGAGGGCGGATAAGGAGAGATTTAAAGTAGTACATGTTGTACATTGTGAGTCAAGCCTGATAAACGGAGAGGAGAGGAGAGGAGAGGAGAGGAGAGGAGAGGAGAGGAGAGGAGAGGAGAGGAGAGGAGAGGAGAGGAGAGGAGAGGGTAAAGGGAAGTCAAGGCAGGAGTTCAGGGGCATGCAAATTAGCAGCAACACAAGGCCTTGGACTGGAGAACACTGTGTGGGCTGGTCTTAATCTCAGGTGGAAGTTGCCTCTAAACATTAAGAAATATCATTGCTTTCACAACTAATTGGGAACATCAGGCTAGCTTCACCATATTCTGTTCTCACCCAGGGGTCTTGAAGAGTGTTGGACGTTCTGCCTTTATGGTTTCCTATGGTGTCTCTTCATCTGCCACCCGGGACAGTACAGCCCACAGCTACACTCGTTTTCACCCACAGCAGATTCACACCTTCTAAGATGTCATGTTTTATTCATCTCTAGAGATTAGGCTTCTATAAAGACATCAAGCCGTTGCCCTGGGAGACAAACATGGAAATGAAATTATTACGCATCTTAATCAGCCTTGTTATCTCCACTGCCCAGTTATCTTCAGTCCCTAGTAAACACACACACGAACAAGTGCGTACACACATGGATGCATGTGGGTGAATAGTGTTCTCTATCGAATGCCCTCTAATCAGTCCACAAACACACACATATGCACATGCACACACACACATGCACATATGCATGTATGGACAGACCATAAAAATATCCCTTTTTATGGCTGGGTGGAGATTGATGTTGGTAAGCAATGCCGACAGTATCCGCTGTATCCTGTTTGTGTGTGTCAATCAGGGCCTCTCGATGCTCCGTCGGTATGCAGGTCTACTAATCCCCCAAGGACAGTGGGAGTGTGAGATAAGGGGCATGTGTCTATGCATGCTTGCATAGACATACAGGATACCTGCATGCTTGCATAGACATACAGGATACTTCAGGATACTTACCAACATCAATCTCCACCCATCCATGGAATACTAAAAAGAGATATGTTTATGTGTCTGTCCGTGTGTGTGTGTGTGTGTGTGTGTGTGTGTGTGTGTGTGTGTGTGTGTGTGCGTGTGTGTGTGTGTTTGCGTGCGTGCGTGCGTGTGCGTGTGCATATGTGTGTGCGTGTATGTGGACAGATTAGGGCATTCGATAGAGAACACTATACACCCAGCCAACCTGTGGTTAGGAGACCATGAAGGCCTCCAAAGGTCATCCCAGGGTTCAGTGCTTATCCTGGGGAAGGAACAGACCCAGGGTGGGCCTGGGTCCTGGGGTTCCTGGTGCTCCTCTCCCCTCAGCTGAATTATACATCATGAGGCTCCTGGTTCTCTCCATGGCCCAGGGAAGATTACATTACAACAGCCTATGATATGTGGTCCATCTCTGGCTGTAACCAAGCTCCCCTCTCCCCTCCTCTGACCTTGGTCTGGTTTACTGTTTAGTACAGGATGGAAGAAAGTAAGAAAGAAGGGGTCTGTTATCTCTTATTGTAATAGTGCTTCTGCAGACCTCTCCTCTGTGTTTAGTATTGAAGACATGTTTCTTCTCTCCAACACCACTCTGCCCTCACCCTTTCAAAAACGGAAAAAAACATATTTCTCTCTCTCCTCCCTCACTCTTGTTCCCCCTCTCCTCTCCTGCTCCCTCTCCCCTCTCTTTTTCCTTCTGTTTTATCTCAGGAGTGTGTCCTTGTAAAGAGCACACAGCCTGTCTTCAAACAGAATGTGTGTTTCTCTCTCTCTCTCTCTCTCTCTCTCTCTCTCTCTCTCTCTCTCTCTCTCTCTCTCTCTCTCTCTCTCTCTCTCTCTCTCTCTCTCTCTCTCTCTCTCTCTCTCTCTCTCTCTCTCTCTCTCTCTCTCTCTCTCTCTCTCTCTCTCTCTCTCTCTCTCTCTCTCTCTCTCTTTCTCTCTCTCTCTGGCCTGGCAGCGTGCTGTGGTCTCCTCTCGCAGGTTGTGGGAAAGAATGACTGATTAGGTGGGCTAGCTGCTGGTTTCCCCTCAACTGCCTCTCTGACTGTCCAGAGCTCTAACATGTTATAAATTGGGCATTTGCATTGGCTGTCACGGATTCAGCCGAGGCTGCTCCTCCTCCTTGCTCGGGCAGGCTTCGGCGTTCGTCGTCCCCGGAGTACTAGCTGCCACCGTTGAATGTTATCGATGTTTGTTTGGTTTTGTCTTCCTTGTACACCTGTTTCCATTTAGTGTTCCTTATGTCCCCTATAAGTTTCTCGTTTTGTTTGTAGTTAGTTGTGTGTAATTGTACGCCTCTCTGTTGGGGTTTGTTGGATTTTGCATTCTCGTATTCAAGAGTAGTTACGCACTGTTTGCGCATCTCTTGTATTTAGTGTTTTACGCACTGTCTGCGTATCACTCGCCTCCGTCGTTTGAGGCTCTTTATTTTGTATTTGTCCTTTTCCTGACTAGTAAAGTCTGTTTGGATTAAGCTTCTGTGTCCTGCGCCTGACTCCACCACCACATCGACATCAGTACCACTGACATTGGCACAAACCTTTAATTTTCACCAGGAGGTTTTTGGGTAGCAGTTGTCATCGGCTGGCTTGTTTTGAGGCTGTTACTGAAAACAATAACTATGTAGGGCATACTTAAGAAAAACAGTGTGCGTGACTGTACTCAAGCAGTGGAGTGGTATAAGAAACTACTTGTGAGGGAATCCCGTCCTGTCTGAGGAGCTCAGCAAGCATCTTTGTGTGTCAGACCTACAGCTTTCTTTGGATTAATAGACTGAGGAAAGATCAATCTTGAGGGCCAAATGAGATGGAAAATCAGACACTGAGAAGAAAAGAGAGGTTTTCTGCAATTGATGTCACTTCACACACTCTATACTGTGGCTTTTTAACTCACATTAACCAGCTATCAGGGTAAATTGTATTAGTCATGCACAATTTCACAATGTTCTACAAATTTTTTGTTTTCTTAAATTGTGCCTGACACTGGCTTGTAGGTTGTTGCAAGTGTAATCTTTGGGAAAATTCGTACCAAAGCCATATTCAGATGCCTTGGAAATGTGGAAATATGAAATACAAGGTAAATCTTTTTCAAAGGGAGGAAAAGTTACGCGTCGACTCGTTGCCCCTCTCTGGAGTCAAACATTCAAATTCGTCTATCGACCCTAAACGTCCTGACCAGCGTCTGAATTTAATTTAACATGTTCTCTCAGTGGTTCCCCTGGTGCCTATAGAATCAATGATTATTAATTCTGTATTTTAAGATTTTGTACAGGGAATACAGTTATTCATAGCTGAAGTCACAATCAGCTGAGGTAGCAATCCACCAGCTGGTTGTGTATCTAGCCTTTAGCATGTATTAAATATTAGCGGATTAGTGGATCCAAGTCGTCCAGTCCTGGGCCCGTATTCATAAAGCAGTGCTGATCTAGGCTCAGGTCCCCCCTCTCCATGTAATGTTATTCATAAAGATCTAAATGGCAAAACTGATCTTAGATCAGCACTCCAACTCTGAGATGCTTTTAACACTGGCCCTGAGTGTTTGGCGGTAAATCTTAGAAACAAACTGTATATAAAGCATATTTCAGTCCAACTACATTGTATGTGCAGTTCTTCTTCAACTGTAGGCTCGTCTGTATTTGTGTTGTTGGTGTTTCTCTTACAGCCTAATATACTCTCCTCTCCACAGTGTAGCTGTGGATTTCTCATCATCATTAGTTCATGAGAGGGAGGTGTGTGAGCTCCATGGTGGTGGTGTGTTGAGTCTCAGCTGGCTTGACTACAGTAGCATTGATCTACCTCTGCTGTGGTTCACTGTTGCTGTCACTAGGAGCTCATAACATCTGTGTTCTTAGCTTTCGATAGCCTGCTGCTGTACAGACTACACATACTAGTCAACAGACCTGGGCTCAAATTGTACTTGAAATAATACTTTATTTGGTCTTGATTGAGCTTGCTTGGCACAATTGAACCAATGGAATGGTTGCAAAACCCTCCACATGTGTGTGTTCCTGTGAGCTCTGATATGATATCCTCTGTATTTTATTAACTCTCATACAATATTTCTGATAAGCTGGAAGATTGGCTGATCAGGTCTCCTCTCATTAATATTTGTCATATATGCCTGAGTGGTCCAGGAAATTACTTTAGAACTGATATAAAGTAATTACAGTTTTCTGTGTCTGCTGAGGTACGAGCGAAGAATTCAAATTGCATTCCCACCCGAGAGCCAGAAAGTGATGCATAGCTGCATGTATCTACTGTAATGTTTTACTGCTGCTTTGATATCTCGACCCCAAAGATTAATCTACATGATCAGCAGTGTGAGGTATTGTTGTCCGGGAACATAGAAGGGAATCTGTATGGTGAATCTGCTCCAGCAACACAAAGCTTTGTTGTGTTCAGAAGGAATTGTAAATTAAAACCCTGGTTAGACCTCACAGAGAGAAATTAGAAGTACACACACACACACACACACACACACACACACACACACACACACACAATTATATGAGGATACACACCTCATTATGGGGTATTACCTAACTTTAGTAGCCTAATCATACATTCATAAATATGGTAATTAACATTATATGAATACCAACGATATTATCATAACCACAATATATTGGGCTATATGTCTTGCTTAAGCAAATAGAATGTGGGTGTTATCGGAGGTTACTCAAGCAATTGAAAGTATCTCTGCAGTTGATGTCCCATCGTGTCTGTGTGTGCTGGGGGCCTTAGCCTCACTAAGTTAATTTGGAGGAACTCAGCGATCCTCTGAACTGAAACTAATTCCCCGATAAGTGGCTGTTATTCAGGGTGAGGGGACAGAGGACTGACTGATAGCGATGCTGCAGAGGTCAAGTAGGGGGAGAGAGAGAGAGAAGCGAGAGACAGAGAGAGGGGGAAAAGGGGAGAGAGAGCAAGAGAGAGAGAGGGAGAGAGAGAGCGAGAGAGAAAGAGATAGAGACAGAAAGACAGAAATACAGATAGAGCTGTATGTTCTATTCAATGGCATTAGCAACCCAGATAGTAACCATACAGAACTGTGTGTGAGAGGGAGAGACTAATGTTAAAGCCAGTTCTTTAAACACAGGGTCAGAGTGGCGTGTGGCAGGTTGCAGTGTCTATCTGCTATCTTAGGAGAGCATGAAACAAGTGATTAAATACAGAAAATGATTTGTCCTCATTAGGTCTGTGGTGTGTGTCTGTGTGTGTGTGTGTGTGTGTGTGTGTGTATTTCCATGTCGGTGTGTGTACACCTCTAGGGCTAACTGGCTGCAAATCAAATCCCTGCACTAATCTCATCAACCGCTGTGTTACATGTGACAGATGATATCAGGGAAGCATGGAGAGAAAAACACAGTAATGACACATTCAAGAGACTAATGACTAATTATAGAATATGACCCTTAATACCCTGGCTGTTATCTAACTGAGTGCTACACGGACCCAAAGCTGAGATAGTTCTATAGATCCTGCTGAAAGCCTGGCTGGAAGATCAAAGGGGTTTCTGGAGACTTACTAACAGAGAGAGGAATATGGAGAATCTGTCTTTACCTGAATTAGATACTGTAACAACCTCTATCCTTATGTCATAATGTAAGGATGATTACATCTATTGTATGTATGAAATGTGTCTGATTGATATGACTGTTTATGACCTCTCTTATGAAACGTTTTGTTTGTTGTGGAGGTTGAGAATTCTAAGGCAAAAAGGTGATGGCCTCAAGCACAGCTACATGCACACACAAACACGGTCCCAGATGTGTGTTTTTACCTCAAGTTGAAAATCCTCTGTATCCCTAAGGCTGTTCTCTGTCGTTTACCCAAGCCCAGTTCACGTACACACACATACGCACGCGCACACACACACACACTCACACACACACCAACTTTGTAGCTGTATCAAAGCATTAACTATCAACATGTTGTATTACCCCCAAGCTTTACAGATGGGTTTCTTCTTTTTACTTACTACGATCAGCCGTCCAAAATCTGATGCATGAATAAAGGCTAATGAAGACAACGTGTGACTTCAAAGGAGTGGGATCAGTTAAAAAGCATTAGACTTGTGGCAATGTGTCCCACTTCATTGGGTGGTTTGACAGCTGTCTATTATTATTTAAATGTTTTTTTTTTGTATTTTACCCCCTTTTTTCAATCTTGTCTCATCGCTGCAACTCCCCAATGGGCACAGGAGAGGTGAAGGTGGAGTCATGCGTCCTCCGAAACATGACCCGCCTAACCGTGCTCCTTAACACCCGCCAGCTTAACCTGGAAGCCAGCCGCACCAATGTGTCAGAGGAAACACTGTTCAACTGGAGACCGGGGTCAGCCTGCAGACACCCGGCCCGCCAGAGGGAGTCGCTAGAGTGCGATGAGCCAAGTAAAGCCCCACCGGTCAACCCCTCCCCTAACCCGGACGACGCTGGGCCAATTGTGCGCCGTCCTATGGGACTCCCTGAACTTTGACTTCCCTGATGGATGCCTGCTGTGGCGAGCATAGTAGCGTGTGAGTGTGTGTGCACGCGTGGGGCGTGCGTGTATGTGCGTCCGTGCATATTCGCGTGCCCACGTGTGAGACTGTGTGTGTGTGTGTGTGTGTCTTCCTCTGGATGAATGGACTGTAGCCGATCTCCGTCCACCTGTCTCATGCTATGCTGCCTCTCTATCAATCATGAATCACAGTTATGAGAGACGGTTAGTCATGTTTGGGTTAAACTCAGTACCTGTTCCCGTCAAAAGACCAGACATATGTGCCCACACCTTTCACCTATGTGTTTGTGGGTGTGTGTCTGCCTGTGTTAGTCAGCTCTAGTGTCTTGACATGCAGGGGGTGGGATGATGGGGTGTCATTTTCCTGACCATCACTTCACTCCTCCTCTCTCTCTCTCTCTCTCTCTCTCTCTCTCTCTCTCTCTCTTTCTCTCTCTCTCCCTCTCTCTCTCTCTCCCCCTCTCTCTCCCTCTCTCCCCCTCTCTCTCTCTCTCCATTGAGGGAGGCCAGGTGTGACGGATGCAACCATGGATGGAGAGCGACAGGCAGTCGCAGGAGTGATTTGGTATGCAGAGGCCAACTCCCTCACACACACACACACACACACACTGGGCCCCTCTCACCTTCAGACCAAGGTAGGATTAGCTTTCCCTCTCTCCTTCTCTCTTTCTTCTTCCATCCCTCTCTCCCTATATCTCTTACTCTCTACCTTTTCTCTCTCTCTCTCACTCACACACACACACACTGCATCAGGGCCTCAGGTAAGGGACCTCTTCGTGCCAATAGATGTTTACAGTCAGATAGGTCATGAATATTCCTCAGTTGTGTGACATTTTCTCAGAATCCTCTAAACTGAGATTCATGCTTGTTTACAAAGCGCTTAACATTGAAAAGGTTACGAAATGCACATACTGATTATTTACGGACACAAGGGGCTAAAACAGGGGCCGTTTTAAACTCAAATATATGAATTAAGGTATTTACTTTAAAAGACGGAGTGTAAATGTGACGAGTACTGAGTATACTAAGAGGCAGGACGCAGACGCAGGAATTAACAAGGTCAAGGTTTACTTAACAATGAGCAAGAGAAATAACAAAGATAGAGTAAACGACACGAAGCTAAACAATCACACACAACATCATCCAGAACAGTCCAGGGCTAAATAGGGGTGGTGATGAGATGATGAGGTGCAGGTGCGCTGGAGGTGATTAGGGTGCGTTGGGTTTCCATTCCGGTGTTGCCGGAGGGGAGCAGCGGGAGGAGACGTGACAGTAAAGTGATTTTCAGATGCTTTTATGCGTCTCAACCCTCAACCCTACTGTACATCACGTTAACATTCACCACAGCAACTATTTAATTACAGTACACAATATAATGGCTCCACTTTATCATGTTATACTTATCACAGATAAAATACTGTAAAATAATGAATTATTCACCAACTAGCAGAGAGTTTACCATAACCCCATCATGCTCGTATGCACAGTATGTGTTATACAGTATATTCTATATTCCTTCATTTTTAAATGTAACCTTTAATTATACATTTTATTCTCATTGAGATAAAATCTCTTTTTCAAAAGAGACCTGTACATCTGGTACTGTCAACACTGAGGTCTGTATGATTTAATGTCTGAGAATCCAAGCCTGAATGCCTGAGTGTATTCCAGTCCCAGACACAGTGTTATATTAGCATGCTGCTCAGGCTGGACCACCGCTCACTGCTCACACATTGAATTAGTGTGTGTGTGTGTGTGTGTGTGTGTGTGTGTGTGTGTGTGTGTGTGTGTGTGTGTGTGTGTGTGTGTGTGTCAAGAGCACTAGTACTGCTACACACACACACATACAAATACACACAGCCTGCAGCACTTAGATCAGACATGCAGCACAGGGTTCGATGAGGAATCCAATACGGTCATGCTCCTCAGTTGCACCTCTCTCTCTCTCTCTCTCTCTCTCTCTCTCTCTCTCTCTCTCTCTCTCTCTCTCTCTCTCTCTCTCTCTCTCTCTCTCTCTCTCTCTCTCTCTCTCTCTCACACACACACTCCTATCCTACGCAAACCACATTACAATAATCATGTTATTGTCACAGCATTGGTAATCTGAGGATGTGTGTCAGTGAGAAAAACAAGCCTGTACAGGAGTAGAAGGCGCTCAACCAACGTGAGACGATGCACCAAAAAATGATATGAAATAATGGTTACCCCATTCAACATAAAGTACAGGATATGAATATCTTGATGCAGGGCTATGGTTATGGACATCATGCTGCAATGAGGACTATTGTAGGATTTATATGCAGCTAAGAATAGCTATCTGACAATGATGTGTGTGGGATGATCATCTCTGTCTAGAACTGTATAATATCTCTACTGTGCTTTCACATATACACACACAGCTTTATATTAAATAGGGGCCAAGGGGATTGAGAGAGTAGGAACTGCTTTTGCTCTCAACATAAATCCTCTGAATGGTGATACAGAGCTACTGTGAAGGAGGTTAGATACACCAGGGAGCTGAAGCATGTATTTACCTTTCACTCAGTGTGTATGTACTCTGGTTACTGTACATACAGTAGAATCACAATGCATACGTACGTAAGCCTGTATTCACCATCACCATGCACTTACTTTAAGTCATTAGCCTATCTACTCCCGTCTGAAGGAGCATAGCACGCACACACATGCACATGCGGGGTCGGCAGGTAGCTTAGTGGGTAAGAGCGTTGTGCCAGTAACCGAAAGGTCGCTGGTTCTAATCCCCGAGCCGACTAGGTGAAAAATCTGTCGATGTGCCCTTAAGCAAGGCACTTAACCCTAATTGCTCCTGTAAGTCGCTCTGGATAAGAGCGTCTGCTAAATGACTAAAATGTAAATGTAAATGCACGAGCACACACACACAGACACTCTACCCCAGACAGACACCAGACAACTGAAGGCTCTTTGAGGGTTCCTCTTTTAATTTGCCTTGATTTGAGAAGGAGGTTTATATGCTACTGACAAACACATTTCTCGCTTTGATGTTCTCTTCTAAGTGTCAGTCACATCCTATTGTATACAGAGTGTGTGTGGATGATGTGGGATAATCTGTTTGGGTTTCTGCTTGATACAGGGTTCTCCTATAGTGGGATGAGAGGTGTCTGTGGGTGGGTGCATGCATGCTCATGTGTTTGTTAATATGGGGTTTTCCTGCCGAGCTGGTAGGTGTGTATCCAACTGTCCACCTGTCTAAGAGATCTGCATAGAAACATACAGACTCAGGTTGCACCAACATCATCACTGATCAGCGCAACAGCCAGGCAGTGACAGACTACAGACTACACACAGTCATTTACCCCTCCCTGTCCTCCCATCTGAAGGATCTGCCCTGCAATTTACCCCTCCTCGCCCTGTGGCACCATGTAATACACATGTCCCAGCACACAGCACCATGCAATCTACCTCTCATCTCCTGCTTGACTTTGCCTTGGAGAGGAACACACAGACAGAGATACACTGGGGAATGATGTCCTCTATGACGCAAGCAGTCAAAACAACAGGACTGTCTGGCATTCTCTGTTTAATTATCTGTGTGGATGATCTCAAGCTGTTATGACTAGAGACTAAAGGATATTGGGAGGGTGGGGATGGTGGTAGTGTGTTATGACATCTAAAACGACATATACAGTGGGGGAAAAAAGTATTTAGTCGGCCACCAATTGTGCAAGTTCTCCCACTTAAAAAGATGAGAGAGGCCTGTAATTTTCACATTGTAGGATTTTTAATGAATTTATTTGCAAATTATGTTGGAAAATAAGTATTTGGTCAATAACAAAAGTTTCTCAATACTTTGTTATATGCCCTTTGTTGGCAATGACACAGGTCAAACGTTTTCTGTAAGTCTTCACAAGGTTTTCACACACTGTTGCTGGTATTTTGGCCTATTCCTCCATGCAGATCTCCTCTAGAGCAGTGATGTTTTGGGGCTGTCGCTGGGCAACACGGACTTTCAACTCCCTCCAAAGATTTTCTATGGGGTTGAGATCTGGAGACTGGCTAGGCCACTCCAGGACCTTGAAATGCTTCTTACGAAGCCACCAAAGCATGATGTTTCCACCCCCATGCTTCACAGTAGGTATGGTGTTCTTTGGATGCAACTCAGCATTCTTTGTCCTCCAAACACGACGAGTTGAGTTTTTACCAAAATGTTCTATTTTGGTTTCATCTGACCATATGACATTCTCCCAATCCTCTTCTGGATCATCCAAATGCACTCTAGCAAACTTCAGACAGGCCTGGACATGTACTGGCTTAAGCAGGGGGACACGTCTGGCACTGCAGGATTTGAGTCCCTGGCGGCGTACTGTGTTACTGATGGTAGGCTTTGTTACTTTGGTCCCAGCTCTCTGCAGGTCATTCACTAGGTCCCCCCGTGTGGTTCTGGGATTTTTGCTCACCGTTCTTGTGATCATTTTGACCCCACGGGGTGAGATCTTGCGTGGAGCCCCAGATTGAGGGAGATTATCAGTGGTCTTGTATGTCTTCCATTTCATAATAATTGCTCCCACAGTTAATTTCTTCAAACCAAGCTGTTGCAGATTCAGTCTTCCCAGCCTGGTGCAGGTCTACAATTTTGTTTCTGGTGTCCTTTGACAGCTCTTTGGTCTTGGCCATAGTGGAGTTTGGAGTGTGACTGTTTGAGGTTGTGGACAGGTGTCTTTTATACTGATAACAAGTTCAAACAGGTGCCATTAATACAGGTAACGAGTGGAGGACAGAGGAGCCTCTTAAAGAAGAAGTTACAGGTCTGTGAGAGCCAGAAATCTTGCTTGTTTGTAGGTGACCAAATACTTATTTTCCACCATAATTTGCAAATAAATTCATTAAAATTCCTACAATGTGATTTTCTGGATTTTTTCTCCTCAATTTGTCTGTCATAGTTGACGTGTACCTATGATGAAAATTACAGGCCTCTCTAATTTTTTTAAGTGGGAGAACTTGCACAATTGGTGGCTGACTAAATACTTTTTTTCCCCACTGTATTTAATATGTAATAATCTTGCAACCATCCCTCGGTTTAACCAAGAAGATAAAATGAAGAGCCATTGCAGAGAAGCAGAGGAAAATAACATATAGTAAATGGTGGAGAATGTATGTTTTTGGTGTGAAAGAGAGGGGATTTAGAATGTGCTATCTCGGTTGTCTTGGAAACTGACTCGCATCCCTGCGTTGAGACATCAGAAGATTCCATTAGAAGACACCAAAGGTGTCTTAAACGTCCTGATGTTTTACAGTAAAACATATGGCTTCAGTACATCAAAGAAACAACAACAACGACACAATGGTTCTCCAGAGGGATGGCAGCCAAACACTTTATCGAACAGTAATCCAAGAGATCCTCCTCAAGGGGAGAGAGAGCGAGGGAGGGAGAAAGAGAGAGAGAGAGAGTATCTCATTTAGCCCACCCTAGCCTGGGTAAAAAAATGCGCCACACAGAGAGCAGAGACACGCACACACTTGCACACACACTCATGCACACGCCAGCGCACACACACTGAACTCATGTGAAGTATAGGGGATTGAAAGAGTGGAAACGACCCACTCTCTGCGAACAGAGACAGTGGGTTTGGCTGGAGGAAGACATTGTGTGGAAAACCTTTCCTCTGGGATCACTTACCACCAAAGTGAGAGCAGTTCTTCCTGATTCTGCTGTACAGTAGATACAGTACATACAGACTACATACACACTGTGTGAAATGTCCATATCCTACCTCTATACACGACCCAGCCAGATCCCTGGTGTATCCAGCCTCACACAAAGTGACCCTGCTACTATGACCATGGAGAGGATATACTTTAAAAGCCGAGTGGTCGTTCCCCGTCTCTCAATCCCCACGGCCCCTATTTCTTACCTCTGGGCCTACATGGAGAGTGTGTGTGTGTGTGTGTGTGTGTGTGTGTGTGTGTGTGTGTGTGTGTGTGTGTGTGTGTGTGTGTGTGCGTGCGTGCGTGTGAGGGAGAAAATGACAGCCCAGGGAGGGGAGATTAAACGGTTCTAGGGGAGTGGGAGTTGGAGATGGTCACCTTTGTGCTAAAATCAGAACCCCACAATGAGCCACTGGTTATTAAGTATACAGGGACCACTTTGTCCAGAGTGTTTCAGTCAACAAAGAAACCAACTATGACCATGGTGATAAAGGTGATTTTACTTGTGGTGCCAAATTGTCAACCTCTGGCTATATTTTGAGGGTCGTTGAATTGAGGCCAATTAGCAATGAACGGAAGAGTCGTGTATGTTTTTTGGCTTAGATGAGGGTCTGTGTTTTGCCAAGCATATGTTCCCCGGCTGTCTTCACACTCTGCACGCTCGCATGCACGCACACACACACACACACACACACACACACACACACACACACACACTGCCGTTTGAAAGTGGGAGATTATACAAATAAGTAATACAAATAAGTGTCAACTGACACCTGGGGCGAGCATCAGGACACACACACCCACGTGCGCACACACACGCAATGCACATTCCATTACTGCACATCCCATGCACTGTAAAATAAAAATACCTAGTTGTTTCAACTAATTATTATTAAGTAACTTGTTCCACAGCCTATTTTAGTTTTCGTTTAAAGTGTTACCTGAACTTTACATTTTTAGTTGGCCCAAACTCAGCTCGAACTTTAGAAAACTCAGTCAACTTAAAATGATGTGTTTGCTCAACTTGTCTAATACAGTATGTTAATCCAACTAGACATTTTTATTTGGGCATCTTAACTAAAAAGGCTGCCTGGAACACCCAACCAGTGCTTTTAACAAACAATGTTTTCAATTTACATATTTGACACACGCTGACCAGTGGAGGCTCATAATAATGGCCGGAACAGAGCAAATGGAACTTCAAAATGTGATGTAGTTTTAATGGGATTTGCAGCTGTTGTTTGTAAGTAATGAATCTGATCGATTGTGTACAGGAAAAGGAGGACCGAGCACTCCCCACATTCTCATCGACAGGGCTGTAGTGGAGCAGGTTAAGAGTGTCACATCACCAACAAACTATCATGGTCCAAACACATCACCAACGAACTATCATGGTCCAAACACACCAAGACAGTCGTGAAGAGGGCACAACAAAGCCTATTCCCCCTCAGAAGACTGAAAAGATTTGGCTTGGGTCCTCAAAAAGTTATACAGCTGCACCATCGAGAGCATCCTGACAGGTTGCATCACCGCCTGGTATGGCAACTGCTCGGCCTCCGACCGCAAGGCACTACAGAGGGTAGTGCGTACGGCCCAGTACATCACTGGGGCCAAGCTTCCTGCCATCCAGGACCTCTATACCAGGCGGTCATAGACTGTTCTCTCTACTACCGCACGGCAAGCGGTACCGGAGCGCCAAGTCTAGTTCCAAAAGGCTTCTTAACAGCTTCTACCCCCAAGCATAAGACTTCTGAACAGTTAATCAAATGGCTACCCAAACTATTTGCATTGTCCCCCCCACCCCCCTCTTTTTACGGTGGTTATCATTTACCCACCATATAAATAATATTTCTACACACACACTCATGCACGCACATACGCACACACACAACCTCAGTAGGCTACAGTGCGTTTTGTGTTCAGGACAGATGAGCCTGTTTCCTGCTCATGTCTTTGAGTGAAAACGGCCTGACTATAAGAGTGCCTTTTTTTGTCCGAGAAGTTCTGCTCCAATTCCCCCGGACGATATATTCACCCTTCTGTTTGAAAATGGATGAAATTGCCTACTAGTATTGCTTTCCATTTTCCTGGCCTCTGTTCTACATTATCTTGTTGGAATCACTGTTAAGATACTTTCTACCATAGCAAAAACGTTTAGTCTACTGCACTTATGGACATAATGGAGAAAAGATCAGTTTAAAACCAAGAGAAAGGTTTCTATACCAATGGATCAATGTAGTAGGTATTTATTCATTGTTTTTGTACTCTTCTGATATTACAGGATGTTCAATAATTTGGCCAATCAGTTGGTATTTTGAAATGTTATGGACTCTGTCAATTTACACTGAGTGTACAAAACATTAAGAACACCTGCTCTTTTCATGACATAGACTGACCAGGTAAATCCACTTCAATCAGTGTAGATAAAGGGGAGGAGACAGGTTAAAGAAGGATTTTAAAGCCTTGAGACAATTGAGACATGGATTGTGTATGTGTGCCATTCAGTGGGTGAATGGGCAACACAAAAGATTTAAGTGACTTTGAACGGGGTACAGTAGTAGGTGCCAGGCGCACCGGTTTGTTTCAAGAACTGCGGGAAACATTGGAGTCAACATGGGCCAGTATCCCTGTGGAACGCTTTCGACACCTTGTAGAGTCCATGCCCCAATGAATTGAGGCTGTTCTGAGGGCAAACGGATGGGGGAGGGGGTGCAACTCAATATTAGGAAGGTGTTCTTAATGTTTTGTACACTCAGTGTAGGGTTTATACAAAACACAAATTCCAAAATTTTAGCATCAAACTTTTGGAACTGTAGGCCGACATTTTCCCAACGTACGGGTCATAAGGAATCTCCACAAACTTTGATGACGTATACTGTCACGTTCCGGAGCTTGGGCCCTGCCTCCTAACCACTGAGTGACAGCCAGACAGAATCACCTGAAACTTCATTCTGTCATCCCTCAATGACACAGACTCTACAGTCTAGTCTTGCCATTAATAATTATTACCAGTAAATACAAATATAAATCTGTGTTGAACATCAATCAAACATGTCAGCTGAAGTGGTGATGTAGCTATACAGGCTACGCATAATGTTTTTTATTCCAAATGTAGGATATTTTACGAACACTGATTTAAGAACTGATGACCAGAAAATGAATGTCTCATGTGAATATTACATTTGCTCTGTTAACACCCTCAAGCTGTCTTGGTGTAAAGCCTAGAATGAAGACTTTCACACACACACGCACGCAAACACACACACACGCACACATGCACACACACTTCTTTTTTTCTCTTTTTCCTTTCAGAATACCTGTCATCCCCCCTCCTGTGTCGGCGGTGAACTTGACACTTCCAAAGGAGCAAGACACAGTCAGGAAATGAAGTTTGGGGGTTTTGAAGGGCCTTTTCTCCTCAGTCTCCCATTGAGAGGGCCAGACATGGCTGATTTGGGCTGCTTTCTGACTGGAGCTCCTCTCTCCTCTCCCCCTTTTCTCTCTCCTCTCCCTCCTCTCAACTCACTCTCCTGTCCCTCTCCTTTCCTTTCCTCTTTGTCACTCTCCTCTCCTTCTAGCTGGACCACCCCTCCCTCCCTCCCTCCCTCCATCCCCTCCCCATAGTTCCGTGCCTGCACCAGTGAGGTGATGGCACCTAAACTATTAATCGCCCCTGTCACTTAGCACCCGCTATTGAGATCCCTTCAGAGGGTAGCCATTAGCTGGGGAGAAAGATGGTCGCATCTAAAATGGCACCCTATTCCCTACATGGTGCACTCATTTTGACCACAGCCATATGGGCCTTGGTCGAAAGTAGTGCGCTATGTAGGGAATAGGATTCCATTTGAAATGCGTATATAAAGTCCCATCCATTTTCTCAGCCGGTGGTTGTTCAAAGTGCTAATGGCCATGATGGAAGCATGTGTGTCTGTGCACAGTTCTGGTATGAATGAGTACACATGTCTCCTGTCTGGACTGTTCTACTGCTCTACTCTACTTCGTAGTGAAGGCTCACCTGTTCTCACGCGAGTTCCTGGTGATAAAAAAATACTTAGTTTAAGAGGGAAATATCTTCAGTAGTGTCGTGATCCAATTTTAATTTACTAGTGATGCAATCAGAATTTCTCACTCGGGCTTGTGGAAAAAATCACACACTCCATCTTGGCAATGGGAGAAAGTAATGATTTTAAAAAATGAGCATGGCCGCCAAGGTTACAGAGACAGTATTACTCAGCATGGGGGTCTGTGTTTTTACACAGCGGCATCCTATGCTGAAATCTGTCTGAAACAGGAAACAACACACATTCCCACAGACCTGACTGTGTTCAAATCCTCATACACCTCAGGACTAGAGGGAAGCCCAGAGAGAGAGAAATGAGAACAGTGGTTATAACCTGTCAGTAGTGGTTATAACCTGTCAGTTGTGGTTATAACCTGTCAGTAGTGGTTATAACCTGTCAGTTGTGGTTATAACCTGTCAGTAGTGGTTATAACCTGTCTCAGTAAAGAAAAGCATCACACTCATGGCTCAGATGCAATACGTTTAATAAACCAACATTTTCGACAGCAATGCTGCATGCTTTCATCAGGGTGACCTGTCTGAACCTGTCAGAAGAGGTTAAGACCTGTCACTCTGTCACTATGTCTCAACTCTGTCTCAGTTCAGTCTCAGCCCTGTTTCAGCTCCACAGCCAGAGTCCGATTGTACAGCCGTACTGGCAGCTGACAGGAATTCTAATGGAGAACACTGGGCTCTCACTCCCAGAGCAGCGCATGTACAAGACAAGGAGATAAAATGAGAACATGAGACGTATTCTTGGACGAGAGAGAGATGGAGTCTGAGTGGACTGCAGATCTGAAAATGTGGCTATGAAGGGCAGGGAAGGGGATACCCAGTCTGTTGCACAACTGAATGCATTCAACCCGAAATGTGTCTTCCACATTTAACCCAACCCCTCTGAATCAGAGTTCAGAGCTTTCAGTATGCAGCATCTGGAAAAGGATGGTCAGTGAATTTGATCTTAGGTCTTTTTTAAAGGTTGGGATGTGGAAAGGGTATGTTGATAACTGGAGTTTTTCAGCAGTGACTGATCTCAGGCAGTGACTGTACTGCGTCCCAAATGACACCCTTTTCCCTACATAGAGCACAACTTTTGACCAGAGCCCTGTGGTCCCTGGTCAAAAGTAGTGCACTATATAGGAAATAGGTTGCCATTTGCGACGTAACCCAGGTGTAATAAAGCTCCAAGCAGCAGGGGTCTGAGAACAGGGAGTTCTCTCTCTCTCTCTCTCTCTCTCTCTCTCTCTCTCTCTCTCTCTCTCTCTCTCTCTCTCTCTCTCTCTCTCTCTCTCTCTCTCTCTCTACCCGTCAGACTGACTCTTTGACTCTGTGCTAGACAGCTGAGGTATTATATCAGCCTGTATGAGAGGAAAATACCACAGTAACCTGCCCTTATGCTGGACTTTGAAATGTCCTATGATTAAATAAACTATGATATTCTATATTACAGTTGACATATTTAATACAGCATAAACCTGAGAGCAGCTTGAGATTCAGGCCTTGGGGTTTACTAATGTATGTAACATTCTACAACACCGCCACCATACTACTGCACATTGTGGCAGGGGACATCGATTAGTGATAGTCACACTATGTGAACACAGTCAATCAAATCATTTCACGGGAGAACAAACTGCAAGGGAAAAAACGTAAATGTTGTGACACTGCAAAGTGTTGGTATGGCTGCAGGCTGTGTTGCTTTTACGTTTTCTGTAATATGTAAGTAATGATGCATAGGAATCGTTGAGAGAGAACAGCCATTGATTGTAGTTGGAGGCGTTTTGTCATCGTGGCGTTGAGATCTGTTTGTAGATCCCTGTAGTAAAACCAGCGCTTAGTGCTTCTATTCACGCACACACTCACACGCAAAAACACATGCACACACAATCATCTCTGTAGCGCTGTGAGTAACTCTGAAAATACCATCAAATTGTGTTGCCTGGTGTAATGTTGCTGTTCTGTCTCCTCTCTGTTGTTCACTGGCTTGTTTTCAATCGACACCAATGCTAGAATGAATACAGCTCCTTTCTCTCTCTTTCACTCACTCACTCAGTCTTTCTCCTCCCTCTCTTTCTCCTTTGTCTCTCTTTCTCCTCCCTCCCTCTCTCTCTCTCTCTCTCTCTCCCGCGCTCTCTGTCTTCTCCCTCTCTTTCTTCTCTCTCTCCCTCTTTCTCTCCTTTCCTCTTTCCCTCTCTTTAAGAGCATGGTGTATGACTGCAGTGAGCCACAGTTCTCAGTCCCTCTCCAACCTACTTGCAGCACACACACGCACACACACTGTGTTTTGAGACAGCGGCAGCCTCAAACAACACAACACTCAACCCGTATGATTGAGCACGTCTGGCAAATTTAGTTTTTGTGGTCAAAACCAGGGGTTGGAACCAAAAATTATTTCCAAATAGTTTTGTTATGAACAGAACCATAATTATTTTCATTTCGTTCCACTGTTCCGATCAGCAAAATGAAATTCTGAACCAGTTCGAACCAAAAGAAAGTAACGCTTTATATCATTCTTTCTGTTCTTTTTATAAACCTCTGAAATCATTTTTTTAAAACATTTAATTCAACAGTAAATTACTTCAACAATCAGTACGTGTCACGATCGTCAAACACAGTGGACCAATGCGCAGCGTGATGAGTGATCATACTTTTATTTGATTCACCACACGAAACAAAACAACAAAACGATACGTGAAGTCCTAGGTAACAGACACAAACCATACACGGAACAAGATCCCACAAAACACTGTGGAAAACAGGCTGCCTAAGTATGGTTCCCAATCAGAGACAACAAGCAACAGCTGACACTCGTTGCCTCTGATTGAGAACCACCCCGGCCAACACAGAAACACATGAGCTAGATAAAGAACCTAGAACACAAATACATAGAAACTACACACCCTGGCTCCACATAACAGAGTCCCAGAGCCAGGGCGTGACAGTACGGATAGAGCAGCTTGCTATGGAGCGGGCAAGCTATTGTTTACATGCATTGGACAGACAAGTGTAGGGCGCGAGATGCGACTGACATTTTGCGGGTGGGGAGAGAGCCAGAGATGGTGGAGGAGGAGGCTTGGCTTGAAGGGCAACTTGTTATGACATGCATTATCTGAATTAGGCCCACATAATTATACCTACGGAGGAGAGGCTTCTATGAAGGATCTTTGAACTTCCGAGAGTTGGCTTAAAGGTCGACTTTGGACACGAAAAACTCTGCCCCTTTCTACATTTTCAAACAGAAATGGGGTGTGTCTTTGGTGGTTCGTCGATGTGTCATGCTGGTCATGCACACCACGTCAATCATATCTAGTTTGTTAGCTAAGCTAGCCGCTTTAGCTAATCAGGAACTCCTCCAGTATGTGTTGACCTCATTTCACAGGATTTGTTTTTGGATGGAAGCATTAGAGATCAGTAAGAAATTACACTTCTGTAGCCAATTTTAGAAGCATCAAATCAAATCAAATCAAATCAAATTTTATTTGTCACATACACGTGTTTAGCAGATGTTATAGCGGGTGTAGCGAAATGCTTGTGCTTCTAGCTCCGACAGTGCAGTAATATCTAACAATTACACAACATATACCCAATACACACAAAAAAGTAAGGAATGGGATTTAAGAATATATACATATATGGACAAGTAATGACAGAGCGGCATGGACTAAGATACAGATTAATTTTATAGAATGCAGTATATACATATGAGATGAGTAGTGCAAGATGTGTAAACATTATTAAAGTGACTAGTGTTCCATTTCTTAAAGTGGCCAGTGATTTCAATAGGTAGCAGCAGCCTCTAATGTGCTAGTGATGGCTATTTAACAGTCTGATGGCCTTGAGATAGAAGCTGTTTTTCATTCTCTCGGTCCCAGCTTTGATGCACCTGTACTGACCTCGCCTTCTGGATAATAGCGGGGTGAACAGGCAGTGGCTCGGTGGTTGTTGTCCTTGATCATCTTTTTGGCCTTCCTGTGACATCGGGTGCTGTATGTGTCTTGGAGGGTGGGTAGTTTGCCCCCGGTAATGCGTTCGGCAGACCGCACCACCCTCTGGAGAGCGCTGCGGTTGTGGGCGGTGCAGTTGCCGTACCAGGCGGTGATACAGCCCGACAGGATGCTCTCAATTGTGCATCTGTAAAAGTTTGTGAGGGTTTTAGGTGATAAGCCACATTTCTTCAGCCTCCTGAGGTTGAAGAGGCTCTGTTTCGCCTTCTTCACCACACTGTCTGCGTGGGTGGACCATTTCAGTTTGTCGGTGATGTGTACGCCAAGGAACTTAAAGCTTTCCACCTTCTCCACTGCGGTCCCGTCGATGTGGATAGGGGGGTGCACCCTCTGCTGTTTCCTGAAGTCCACGATCATCTCCTTTGTTTTATTGATGTTGAGTGAGAGGTTATTTTCCTGGCACCACACTCCCAGAGCCCTCACCTCCTCCCTGTAGGCTGTCTCGTCATGGTTGGTAATCAAGCCTACTACTGTTGTGTCTTCTGCAAACTTGATGATTGAGTTGGAGGCATGCTTGGCCACGCAGTCATGGGTGAACAGGGAGTACAGGAGGGGGCTGAGCATGCACCCTTGTGGGGCCCCAGTGTTGAGGATCAGCGAAGTGGAGATGTTGTTTCCTACCTTCACCACCTGGGGGGCGGCCCATCAGGAAGTCCAGGACCCAGTTGCACAGGGCGGGTTTCAGACCCAGGGCCTCAAGCTTAATGATGAGCTTGGAGGGTACTATGGTGTTGAATGCTGAGCTATAGTCAATGAACAGCATTCTTACATAGGTATTCCTCTTGTCCAGATGGGATAGGGCAGTGTGCAGTGTGATGGCAATTGCATCGTCTGTGGATCTATTGGGGCGGTAAGCAAATTGAAGTGGGTCTAGGGTGACAGGTAAGGTAGAGGTGATATGATCCTTGACTAGTGTCTCAAAGCACTTCATGATGACAGAGATGAGTGCTACAGGTCGATAGTCATTTAGTTCAGTTACCTTTGCTTTCTTGGGTACAGGAAAAATGGTGGCCATCTTGAAGCATGTGGGAACAGCAGACTGGGAAAGGGAGAGATTGAATATGTCCATGAACACACCAGCCAGCTGGTTTGCGCATGCTCTGAGGACGCGGCTAGGGATGCCGTCTGGGCCGGCAGCCTTGCGGGGGTTAACATGCTTAAATGTCTTAATCACGTCGGCCATGGAGAAGGAGAGGCCACAGTCCTTGGTAGTGGGCCTCGTCAGTGGCACTGTGTTATCCTCAAAGCGGGCGAAGAAGGTGTTTAGCTTGTCTGGAAGTGAGACGTCGGTGTCGGCGACGTGGCTGGTTTTCTTTTTGTAGTCCGTGATTGTCTGTAGACCCTGCCACATACGTCTCGTGTCTGAGCCGTTGAATTGCGACTCCACTTTGTCTCTATACTGATGTTTTGCCAGTTTAATTGCCTTGCGGAGTGAGTAGCTACACTGTTTGTATTCTGCCATATTCCCAGTCACCTTGACATGGTTGAATGCGGTGGTTCGCGCTTTCAGATTTGCGCGAATGCTGCCGTCTATCCACGGTTTCTGGTTAGGGTAGGTTTTAATAGTCACAGTGGGCACAACATCACCTATACACTTACTGATAAACTCAGTCACCGTTTCGGTGTATATGTCTAAATTATTTTCGTAAGCTACCCGGAACATATCCCAGTCAGCGTGATCAAAACAATCTTGAAGCGTGGATTCCGATTGGTCAGACCAGCGTTGAGTAGTCCTTAGCACGGGTACTTCCTGTTGGAGTTTCTGCCTATAGAAAGGGAGAAGCAAAATGGGGTCGTGGTCAGATTTGCCGAAAGGAGGGCAGGGGAGGGCCTTATAACCATCCTGAAAGTTTGAATAGCAATGGTCGAGGATTTTAGCAGCACGAGTACAACAGTCGATATGTTGATAGAACTTCGTCAGCCTAGTCCTCAAATTTGCTTTGTTAAAATCCCCGGCTACAATAAATGCAGCCTCAGGATATGTGGTTTCCAGTTTGCATAAGATCCAGTGAAGTTCTTTGAGGGCCGTCGTGGTATCGGCTTGAGGGGGGATATACACGGCCGTGACTATAACCGAAGAGAATTCTCTTGGGAGATAATACGGTCGGCATTTGATTGTGAGAAATTATAGGTCGGGTGAACAGAAGGACTCAAGTTCCTCTATGTTACTACAATTACACCATGAGTCGTTAATCATGAAACACACACCTCCGCCCTTCTGCTTCCCGGAGAGATATTTATTCCTGTCTGTGCGATGAACTGAGAACCCATCTGGCTGGACCGATTTCGACAGAATATCCCAAGAGAGCCATGTTTCCGTGAAACAGAGTATGTTACAGGTCTTGATATCTCTCTGGAAAGAAATCCTTGCCCATAGTTCGTTGACTTTGTTAACCAAAGATTAGCAAGTAGAATACTTGGAAGCAGTGGGTGGTGTGCGCGTGTCCTAAGTCGGACCAGCAGGCCGCTCCGAGTGCCTCTCCTCCGCCGGCGATGTTTTGGGTCAGCCACTGGAATCAGTTCAGTTGCCCTGGGGAGAGCAAACAAAGGATCTGCTTCGGGAAAGTCGTATTTCTGGTGAGCTACCACCGCTCTTATATCCAATAGTTTTTCCCGGCTGTATGTAATGATGCAAAACACTTTCTGAGCTAATAATGTAAAAAATTATACATAAAAAAACAAAATACTGCAAAGTTTCCTAAGAGCTAGTTGCGAGGCCGCCATCTTCGTCGGCGCCAGGTCGACTTGGTATGTTGGTGCATTGATCAGTTATATACTGAACAAAAATATAAATGCAACATGCAACAACAAGATTTTACTGAGTTACAGTTCCTATAAGGAAATCAGTCAATAAAAAAAAAATCATTAGGCCCTAATCTATGGATTTCACATGGCTGGGCAGGGGTGCAACCATGGGTGGGCTTTGGAGGGCATAGGCCCACCCACTTGCCAGCCAGGCCCACACACTGGGGAGCCAGGCCCAGCCAATACTCCACAGCACCCCCCCTCAGATGACCCCCAAGGTGAAGAAGCCGATTGCACGCTCCCTCAAAACTTGAGACATCTGTGGCATCTTGTGTTGTTTGACAAGTGGCATTTTATTGTCCCCAGCACAAGGTGAACCTGTATAATGATCATGCTGTTTAATCAGCTTCTTGATATGCCACACCTGTCAGGTGGATGGATTATCTTGGCAAAGGAGAAATGCTCACTAACAGAGATGTAAACAAATTTGTGCACAAAATTAGAGAAAAATAAGCTTTTTGTGCATATGGAAAATCTTTGGCATTTTTTATTTCAGCTCATGAAACATGGGACATTGTTGCGTTTATATGTTTTTTCAGTGTACATTTTAAAGACGTTCTTTTTTAACGTTTGACCAGAGCTAGCTAGCTAGTTAGCGGCACCAGAATTAAAATAAAAACACGTCTTACCTTTTTGTAGTCAGTAGGCTACAGTAGCCTATGCTTCGGTGAGGAGGGGCAGGTAGCCTGCACACGCACAAACATTGCCAAAGATTTTCAGCTGGCAGGCAGACACTGGAATACGTTTCTGAGTGACAGAGAGGGCTTTGCATAGGCGCTTCGTTGCTATTTTTGTGGGCCTGAAAAAAATGCCTGGAACGTAAAACGTTATTAACCGATTCCCATGCTTCTAAAATAACGGTTCTGTTCCGGAACAGTATAGATCACTTTCGTTCCCGGTTCTGATTCTGTTCCTCGAAAAATGTCATTATTTTCCGGTTTTCTGTTCTGTTCCCTGAACCGGTTCCAACCCCTGGTCAAAACATTTACAGGCAGATGGGGTTGCTCACTGCTCATGCTAGCTTTGTCTTGACTATATTCCACAAAGTTACTCTGTTACGAACCCTGTGGCTTTAAAAGTCTAGAGTGGATGGACAAGAGACCCGTAACATAACTCATGCAAATTAGAATAGTGACACGGAAACAGTGAGAACAAAAATACACCGACAACCATAAGCTACCGTCAAACACAAAATGTTTATTATGAACACACGGTAAAGGTTTGGGAAAAAGGGCTGAGCAGGACCCAAGGAATGAAACAATAATGTCAAAACCCCCTAAACTGATCTTGCCTGCCTCAAGAACCGCTAAGCTACTGCTAACCATACAAAAATACAGTGGGTGGTCCACTCAGGTCTAACTAGTGTTTTTAGACAATGTTCTTTCTACGGGTAATGTATGCCCAAGGGCAACTTGCTAAATCCCCCTTTTCCCAGGAACACACAACATAGTTACCAGCAAATGAGTGAGTACACAAAAAACAGGACACCACAGTATCCATACTCACAAATGAAAAGAGTCTCTGTCAGCAAACACAACTGACTGGCTTTTAAAACAATGGGATGTGTGATGTGAGTGAAAAAACAGAAACAAGTGGTGCAATGCAGAGGAATGTCCACTGATTGGTCCACCTCAGCAATCAGCAGACAAACGGATGTCGGACAGGTGGGACACCCCAACGACCACCAATCAGGAACACAAAGGACACCTGTGATTAGGGCAGAAGGAGAGGAAAAATACATACAGGATACCTGTATCCGTAACACTCCCACCCTTAAAAGAGCAAACCACAATGGTTTGCGACACACATACTATCACAACACCCAAAAATGCAAAGATCTCTAAACACGAGACAAAGCATCTGCCAACACATTATCCGAACCCTTTTTGTGGCGGATCTCCAAATTATAATTTTGCACTACAAGTGCCCAACGCATAAGGCGTTGGTTCTGGTTGTACATACGGTGGAGAAAAACTAAGGGGTTATGGTCAGTATACACTATCACTGGTAGTGCACTGGAACCAACATAAACCTCAAAGTACTGCAGAGTGTCACGAATTCGGCCGAGACTGCTCCTCCTCCTTGCTCGGGCAGGCTTCGGCGTTCGGCGTCCCCGGAGTACTAGCTGCCACTGTTGAATGTTTCGATGTTCGTTTGGTTTGGTCTGTCTGTTACACCTGTGTCCGTTTGTGCCTGATTATGTGCCCTATAAGTTTCCTGTGTTGTTTTCGTTAGGTTGTGTGTTATTGTCTGCCTGTCAGTTTGGTGTCTTTGTGTAGTTCGCTTTTTGTGACGCACGTGTTGCGTTGCCGCTAGCCTCCTTGATTTTGAGGCCCCTTTATTTTCTGTATCGTTTTTTTGCAGTTAGTAAAGTGGTGTTTGATTGAGCCTCTGTGTCCTGCGTTTGACTCCTCCACCGCACCCACATCGACCTTGACAGAATAACACACCACCTATGGAGTCAGCAGGAGCTGCGGCGGCACCCAGGTCGCTGGAGGATCGGCTCAGCGCCCAAGAGACATTGATCCAGCAACTCGGGACCGCCATGACTGAGGTGATCAACAATCTGCGCCGATTGGACACTAGAGAGGTGCCCACACCTCCACCTACCTTACCATCACCATCGGCCAGCCCTCCTATCCCAGCACCGGAACCCAGGGGTATTCGGCTCTCGCTCCCGAGGGCATATGATGGGACCGCAGCCGGGTGTCAGGGTTTCCTCCTGCAGGTGGAACTCTACCTTGCCACCATACACCCGGCGCCCTCGGGATACGAGAGCGTCTCCGCCCTCATCTCCTGTCTCTCCGGAAAGGCGTTGGAGTGGGCCAACGCCAAATGGAGGGGAATAGACGCCGCCACCATCACCTACGCGGAGTTCTCCCGCCGCTTCAGGGCAGTATTCGACCATCCACCTGAGGGGAAAGCGGCGGGGGAGCGTCTGTTCCACCTCCGACAGGGGAAGAGGAGTGCTCAGGAGTTCGCCCTGGAGTTCCGGACTCTAGCGGCTGATGCGGGGTGGAATGAGAGGGCCCTCATCGACCACTATCGATGTAGCCTGCGTGAGGATGTTCGACGAGAGCTGGCCTGCAGGGACACCAACCTATCCTTCGACCAGCTGGTGGACATGTCAATCCGTTTGGATACCCTGCTGGCCACCCGCGGACGTCCCGAATTGGGGCCGTCCATTTCATCCCCCAGCACCTCCGAGCCTAGCCCTATGGAGCTCGGGGGTGCTGGCGCTAGAGAGAGGAGGAGAGAGAACCCGAGGGGGGCCGTCCCCTGCACCAACTGTGGCCGTAGAGGGCACACTGCGGCTAGGTGCTGGGGAGGGTCTCCTGGGAGAGGGGACAACAGGTCACGCACTGGGGAGTCATTTCAGGTGAGTAGACGCCCCACTTACCCAGAGCTCTCTGTTGGTCACCTGTGTATACCTGTGAGATTTCCACAGGTGGCACCTCATTCCCAGCATAAGGTGCTAGTAGATTCAGGCGCAGCTGGGAATTTTGTTGATCGTGAATTTTGTTCTAGGTTAGGAATTCCCCTTCGGCCGGTGGAAGCCCCCTTTCACGTTCATGCCTTAGACAGCCGGCCGCTGGGGTCGGGGTTGATCAGAGAAGTCACAGCACCACTTAAGATGACTACGCAGGGGGGTCATGAGGAGATCATTCAGTTTTATCTGATCGACTCTCCTGCGTATCCCGTGGTGCTGGGGCTTCCCTGGTTAAGCGCCCATGATCCTACCATTGCGTGGCAGCAGAGGGCTCTTATGGAGTGGTCTGCCCAGTGTGTAGGGAGATGTTTAGGTGTTTCCTTAGGGGCGACTTCAGTGGAGAGTCCGAACCAAGTGCCCGCAATGCGCATTCCCGCTGAATATGAGGATTTAGCACTTGTGTTCAGCAAAACTAGGGCAACACGGCTGCCACCTCATAGACAGGGGGATTGTGCGATAGATCTCCAAACAGGAGCGGCACTTCCGCGGAGCCGTGTGTATCCCCTGTCTCAAGAGGAGACAGCGGCTATGGAGACTTACATAGCCGAGTCCTTGAAACAGGGATACATACGGTCCTCCACTTCCCCGGTTTCCTCAAGTTTCTTCTTTGTGAAGAAGAAGGACGGGGGTTTGCGCCCGTGTATTGATTACCGTAGTCTCAATCAGATCACGGTTAAGTACAGCTACCCTCTTCCTCTGATTGCGACTATGACGGAGTCATTACGCGGAGCGCGGTTCTTCACAAAGTTGGATCTCAGGAGCGCGTACAATCTGGTGCGCATTAGGGAAGGGGATGAATGGAAAACCGCATTTAGCACCACCTCGGGTCATTACGAGTATCTCGTCATGCCATACGGGTTAATGAATGCTCCTTCAGTCTTCCAATCCTTTGTGGACGAGATTTTCCGGGACATGCATGGGCAGGGTGTGGTAGTATACATCGACGACATCCTAGTGTACTCTTCTACACGAGCCGAGCATGTAGCCCTGGTGCGCCGAGTGTTGAGGAGGCTGTTGGAGCATGACTTGTATGTCAAGAAAGAGAAATGCTTGTTTTTCCAGGAGTCCATCTCCTTTTTGGGTTATCGGTTGTCCGCGTCTGGTGTGAAGATAGAGGTTGACCGTGTGTCGGCCGTGCGTAATTGGCAACCTCCAACCACTGTAAAAGAGGTGCAGCAGTTTTTGGGTTTTGCCAATTACTACCGGAGGTTTATCCGGGGTTTTGGACAGGTGGCAGCTCCCATTACGTCCCTGCTAAAGGGGGGTCCGGTGCGTTTGCAGTGGTCAGCTGAAGCGGACAGGGCATTTGTTAAACTGAAGAACCTGTTCACTTTGGCTCCGGTGCTTGCGCATCCGGACCCCGCTTTGCCATTCCAAGTTGAAGTAGACGCGTCCGAGGCCGGTATGGGGGCAGTCCTGTCGCAACGGTCCGGCACGCCACCCAAACTCCGCCCCTGTGCGTTCTATTCTAAGAAGCTCAGCCCGGCGGAGCGTAATTATGACGTAGGGGACAGAGAGCTGTTAGCTGTGGTTCAGGCCCTAAAGGTGTGGAGGCATTGGCTTGAGGGGGCTCAACACCCTTTCCTCATTCTGACTGACCACCGTAACCTGGAGTACATCCGGGCAGCTAGGAGATTGAACCCTCGTTAGGCTAGGTGGAACATGTTCCTGACCCGGTTTGTTTTTAAGATCACATACATCCCTGGGTCCCAGAACGGTAAGGCAGACGCCCTGTCCCGGCGGTATGACACAGAGGGGAGGGCCATTGAGCCTACTCCCATACTGCCGGAGTCTTGTCTGGTGGCTCCGGTGGTGTGGGAGGTCGATGCGGAGATCGAGCGGGCATTGCGTACCGACCCTACTCCCCCAGAGTGTCCTGTGGGGCGGACGTACGTTCCACTCGAGGTTCGTGATCGCCTTATTTATTGGGCTCATACATCCCCCTCCTCTGGACATCCCGGTATTGGCCGGACGGTGCACTGCCTTAGCGTGAAATACTGGTGGGCAACGTTAGCTAGGGATGTGAGGGTTTATGTCTCCTCCTGCTCGGTGTGCGCCCAGTGTAAGGCGCCTAGAGGAAAGTTGCATCCCCTGCCCGTTCCACAACGACCATGGTCCCACCTTTTGGTGGATTTTGTGACCGACCTTCCCCCCTCCCAGGGGAATACCACCATATTGGTCGTTTGTCAGAACGCTGAGTGTGGATGTGGTGCAGGGAATCAAGCGCAGGAACAAGGGTGTTCGTCAATAGACTTTAGTAATCCAAAAATAGTAGCTCCACACAGGTGAATAGCCAACCCGACCGGGAGGCATGAAAAAATTACGCACACAACCAACAGTGCGCAAAAACAAGAAAAGGCGCACGCAGTGCGGACTCTCGAATACAAACAACACGAGAGAGAAAACCCAACAATGGCAACAGCTGACAATAATAATCACACATAACACCTGACCCAACACACGATAACTAAATAGGAAACAAAATCAAACACTAACAAGGGACAGGTGTACAAACAGACAAAACCAAACAAACATGAAACATCGAACGGTGGTAGCTAGTACTCCGGGGACGACGACCGCCGAAGCCTGCCCGAACAAGGAGGAGGCGAAGCCTCGGCCGAAACCGTGACAGTACCCCCCCCCCGATCCCGGCCTCGGGGACGACCAGGACGACGCGGAGCAGGGCGCGTAGGATGACCCCGATGGAACTCGGTCAGCAGGGACAGGTCTAATATGTCCCTCCTCGGCACCCAGCACCGCTCCTACGGGCCGTACCCCTCCCACTCCACGAGATATTGGAGACCCCCCATCCGGCGTCTCGAATCAAGGATGGACCTCACAGTGTACGCCGGAGCCCCCTCGATGTCCAACGGGGGCGGAGGAATCTCCTCTATCTCATAATCCTGGAGTGGACCAGCTACCACCGGCCTGAGGAGAGACACATGGAACGAGGGGTTAATATTCCTGTAATCAATAGGCAATTCTAACCTGTAACACACCTCGTTCAACCTCCTCAGGACTTTGAATGGCCCCACAAACCGCCGACCCAGCTTCCGGCAGGGCAGGCGGAGGGGCAGGTTTCTGGTCGAGAACCAGACTCGATCTCCAGGTGCGTATACAGGCCCCTCACTGCGGTGGAGATCGGCGCTCGTCTTATGCCGACGGATGGCCCGCTGCAGATGGACGTGGGCAGCGTTCCATGTCTCCTCCGAGCGCCGCACCCACTCATCCACCGCAGGGGCCTCGATCTGGCTCTCGTGCCAAGGTGCCAGAACCGGCTGGTACCCTAACACACACTGGAAAGGGGTTAGTTGGGTGGAGGAGTGGCGGAGAGAGTTCTGCGCCATCTCGGCCCACGGAACGTATCTCGCCCACTCCTCCGGCCGGCCCTGGCAATAAGACCTCAGAAACCTACCCACATCCTGGTTGACACGTTCAACCTGCCCATTACTCTCCGGGTGGTAACCCGAGGTAAGGCTCACCGAAACCCCCAACCGTTCCATAAAGGCTCTCCACACTCTGGAGGTGAACTGGGGGCCTCGATCAGACACTATATCCTCGGATACCCCGTAATGCCGGAAGACATGGGTAAACAGAGCCTCAGCGGTATGTAGGGCAGTAGGGAGTCCTGGCATGGGAAGGAGACGACAGGCCTTCGAGAACCGATCCACAACGACCAGGATGGTAGTATTCCCCTGTGAGGGGGGAAGGTCTGTAACAAAGTCCACCGAGAGGTGGGACCAGGGTTGTTGTGGAACGGGCAGGGGTTGTAGCTTACCCCTGGGCAAATGTCTGGGCGCCTTACACTGTGCACACACCGAACAGGAGGAGACATAAACCCTCACATCCCTGGCTAACGTTGGCCACCAGTACTTAGTGCTAAGGCAGTGAACTGTCCGGCCGATACCTGGATGTCCAGAGGAGGGGGACGTATGAGCCCAATAAATGAGGTGATCGCGTACCTCGAGCGGAACGTACGTCCGACCCACTGGACACTGTGGAGGACTTGGGTCGGTGCGTAACGCCCGCTCGATCTCTGCATCGACCTCCCATACCACCGGTGCCACCAGACAAGACTTTGGTAGTATGGGAGTGGGCTCAACGGACCTCTCCTCCGTGTCATACCGCCGAGACAGGGCATCTGCCTTCCCGTTCTGGGACCCAGGGATGTAAGTGATTTTAAACACAAACCGGGCTAGAAACATAGTCCAGCGGGCCTGGCGAGGATTCAGTCTCCTAGCTGCCCGGATGTACTCCAGGTTACGGTGGTCCGTCAAAATGAGGAAAGGGTGTTGAGCCCCCTCAAGCCAATGCCTCCACACCTTTAGGGCCTGTACCACGGCTAACAGCTCCCTGTCCCCTACGTCATAATTCCGCTCCGCCGGACTGAGCTTCTTAGAATAAAAGGCACAGGGGCGGAGCTTAAGTGGTGTGCCAGACCGTTGTGAGAGGACGGCCCCAATACCGGCCTCGGACGCGTCTACCTCTACCTGGAATGGTAAAGCGGGATCCGGATGCGCCAACACCGGCGCCGAGGTAAACAGGTCCATCAGTCTCCCAAAAGCCCTGTCCGCCTCAGCTGAATCGTCTCCTCATGACCCCCCTGCGTCTTCATCCTAAGGGGCGCTGTGACCTCCCTAATCAACCCAGATCCTAACGGACGGCTATCTAGGGCATGTACAGGGAAAGGCTTATCAATGGGAAGGAGAGGAATCCCTAACTCTACACAGAACTGGCGATCTACAAAATTCCCAGCTGCGCCTGAATCTACGAGCGCCTTATGCTGGGAACGAGGTGCAACCTGTGGGAAACAAACAGGCAAGGTTATGTGAACGACAGAAAGCTCTGGGTAAGTAGGGCGCCTACTCACCTGGGAGGACTCCCCAATGCGTGGCCTGCCTTCACCTCCACCGGGGGACCTTCCCCAACACCTAGCCGCGGTGTGCCCTCCACGGCCACAGTTGGTGCAGGGAACGGCCCCCCTCGGGTTCCTACTCCTCCGTTCTCTAGCGCCAGCACCTCCGAGCTCCATAGGGCTCGGCTCGGAGGTGCCGGAAGGTGGAATGGGCAACCCCGGGACGTCCACGGGTGGCGAGCAGGGTGTCCAGCCGAATGGCCATGTCGACCAGTTGGTCAAACGACAACGTGGTATCCCTGCACGCCAACTCTCTCTGGACGTCCACCCGGAGGCTGCAGCGGAAGTGGTCTATGAGGGCCCGCTCATTCCACCCTGCATCTGCCGCTAGAGTCCGGAACTCCAAAGCAAAATCCTGTGCGCTCCTCATCCCCTGTCGGAGGTAGAACAGACGCTCCCCCGCCGCCTTCCCTTCTGGTGGATGGTCAAACACGGCACGGAAGCGGCGGGAGAACTCGGCATAGGTAATAGTAGTGGCGTCTATTCTCCTCCATTCGGCGTTGGCCCACTCCAACGCCTTGCCGGTGAGACAGGAGATGAGGGCGGAGACGCTCTCGTGTCCCGAGGGCGCCGGGTGTACGGTGGCGAGGTAGAGCTCCACTTGCAGCAGGAACCCTTGACACCCGGCAGCGGAGCCGTCGTACGCCCTCGGGAGCGAGAGCCGAATCCCGCTGGGTTCCGGAAGGGAGACAGGAGGACTGACCGATGGGGATGGTCCGGTAGGTGGGGGCGTGGGTACCCCGCTGCTCTCCCATCGGTGGAGAGTGTTCATCACCCGATCCAGGGCGTGACCGATCTGGTTGATCCTGTCCTCCTGCCCACGAAGACGGTCCTCCATAAGGTCCGTTGGCGCGGTTGCTCCTGCTGATTCCATAGTGGGATGTGTGATTCTGTCAGAACGCTGAGTGTGGATGTGGTGCAGGGAATCAAGCGCAGGAACAAGGGTGTTCGTCAACAGACTTTAGTAATCCAAAAATAGTAGCTCCACACAGGTGAATAGCCAACCCGACCGGGAGGCATGAACAAATTACGCACACAACCAACAGTGCGCAAAAACAAGAAAAGGCGCACGCAGTGCGGACTCTCGAATACAAACAACACGAGAGAGAAAACCCAACAATGGCAACAGCTGACAATAATAATCACACATAACACCTGACCCAACACACGATAACTAAATAGGAAACAAAATCAAACACTAACAAGGGACAGGTGTACAAACAGACAAAACCAAACAAACATGAAACATCGAACGGTGGTAGCTAGTACTCCGGGGACGACGACCGCCGAAGCCTGCCCGAACAAGGAGGAGGCGCAGCCTCGGCCGAAACCGTGACATCGTTGTGGATCGGTTTTCCAAGGCCTGTCGTCTCCTCCCAATGCCGGGTCTCCCTACTGCCCTACAGACCGCTAAGGCCCTATTTACCCACGTTTTCCGGCACTATGGGGTTCCCGAGGATATAGTGTCTGACCGAGGTCCCCAGTTCACCTCCAGAGTCTGGGGGGCGTTCATGGAACGCTTGGGGGTCTCGGTGAGCCTTACCTCGGGTTACCACCCAGCGCGCAATGGGCAGGTAGAACGAGTCAACCAGGATGTGGGTAGGTTTCTGAGGTCCTATTGCCAGGGCCGGCCGGAGGAGTGGTCAAGGTATATCCCCTGGGCAGAGATGGCACAGAACTCTCTCCGCCACTCCTCCACCAATCTAACCCCTTTCCAGTGTGTGTTAGGGTATCAGCCGGTTCTGGCACCATGGCACGAGAGCCAGATCGAGGCTCCTGCGGTGGATGAGTGGATTCGGCGCTCGGAGGAGACGTGGAACGCTGCTCATGTCCATCTGCAGCGGGCCATCCGTCGACAGAAGGCGAGCGCCGATCGCCACCGCAGTGAGGGTCCGGTGTACGCACCGGGAGATCGAGTCTGGCTCTCGACTCGAAACCTGCCCCTCCGCCTGCCCTGCCGGAAGCTGGGTCGGCGGTTTGTGGGGCCTTTTAAAGTCCTGAGGAGATTGAACGAGGTGTGTTACAGGTTACAACTGCCTATTGAGTATAAGAATATTAACCCCTCATTCCATGTGTCTCTTCTCAGGCCGGTGGTAGCTGGTCCACTCCAGGAGTGTGAGATAAGGGAGACCCCTCCGCCCCCACTGGACATCGAGGGAGCTCCGGCGTACACGGTCCGGACCATCTTGGACTCGAGACGTCGGATGGGGGGTCTCCAGTATCTCGTGGAGTGGGAGGGGTACGGCCCGGAGGAACGGTGCTGGGTGCCTAGGAGGGATATCCTAGATCCATCCCTCCTGACTGAGTTCCACCGTGGTCATCCCACGCGCCCGGCTCCGCGTCCTCCTGGTCGTCCCCGAGGCCGGGGTCGGCGCACGGCTGGAGCCGCGCGTCAAGGGGGGGGTACTGTCACGAATTCGGCCGAGACTGCTCCTCCTCCTTGCTCGGGCAGGCTTCGGCGTTCGGCGTCCCCGGAGTACTAGCTGCCACCGTTGAATGTTTCGATGTTCGTTTGGTTTGGTCTGTCTGTTACACCTGTGTCCGTTTGTGCCTGATTATGTGCCCTATAAGTTTCCTGTGTTGTTTTCGTTAGGTTGTGTGTTATTGTCTGCCTGTCAGTTTGGTGTCTTTGTGTAGTTCGCTTTTTGTGACGCACGTGTTGCGTTGCCGCTAGCCTCCTTGATTTTGAGGCCCCTTTATTTTCTGTATCGTTTTTTTGCAGTTAGTAAAGTGGTGTTTGATTGAGCCTCTGTGTCCTGCGTTTGACTCCTCCACCGCACCCACATCGACCTTGACACAGAGCTAACAACAAAGCTAGAGCTTCTTGTTCAATGGTGGAATAGTTCGTCTGACATTTGTTAAATTTCCGCGAAAAATAACAGACAGGAAGGTCCATTCCACTCTGGTCCGGCTGCACTAGAACAGCACCAGCACCTCTGGCACTTGCATCTACCTCCAGTTTAAACGGCCATTTAAAATCTAACAGATCTGATATTGTTGCTCATTAAGCTATATTGTATAGTCTACAATGAACCTTCATCCCCCCTTGAGACCTATCTGTCCTTTACCATGCTGATGTATGTATACTGTATCCCACACACACAGACACACACACACACGTTCTTCTCCCTGTAGTGATGCCAGTGCTTCTCTTGACTTCAGTGGCTCTGTTCAGAATGAGCGCTGTGCTGAGAGAACAAACACACACACACTCATGCACACAAACACACACACACACACAGTCTTGTATAACTAACCTTGTGAGGACACACAATTCAGTCCCATTCCAATTCCTAATTTCCTTCAACCTAAATCTTAACCTAACCCTAATCATTATCCTAACCCTAACCTTAGCTCTAACCCTAAACCTAAACCTAGCTCCTAACCCTAACCCTAAAACTAACCCTAGCTCCTAACCCTAAACCTAATTCTAACCCTAACACTAATTTTAACCTTAACCCTAAACCCCCTAGAAATAGCATTTGACCTACAAACACACACACACACACACACACATACAGACACACACACACATACACACAAACTCTTGCGCACACTCACACACGCACACGTGCACACACACACAAACACACAGAACGGGGAGCAAACAGATCAATTAGCCATCAATGATTCAATGGAGGCCATGTCATTAAAAACACACACACACACACTAACCTGCAGAGTTTTGTTTCTACACTAAAGCTACCCTTAAGAAAAATATAGTTTACTTAGAGTTTTTTTCAATTGCTTACACACAAAAATTAAAACTTTCCCACAATTAGCAAAACCTTACACTCAAGGAGCAAAACACCGGCCTAGATTTGCACAACTCTAAGCACATTGTCAGCTTCACACTTTTTGCAAAACATTACACACAGTGATTTTCCAAAACACTAAACACACTTGTATGCATTTGACACAGAAATGTATCATGATGTCATTTCCTTGTAATTTCAAAGCAAAGGCTTTCAAATGAACACACCCATGAACCAATTGGTTAAACACAGCCACCAGGTGTGCACACACACTGGTGCTTAATTGTAGACACACCATCATCAGGTTTAAGCACTATAAAAAGGCAACAGGTAAGTTCACCTGTCTTCAGGAAGAGGAAGAGGAAGAGGGAGAGGGAGACCTGCAGGAGGGGTAGGACATGCACAAAGAAGAAGACAACCAAATCTGTGTAATGAAATTTGTGCTACAATTGTGGACCATGTAATAAACCACGGACTAACACTGAGGGAGGCTGGACTGAGAGTACAGCCTAACCTAAGCAGGTACACAGTGGCATCAATAGTTCGGACATTTCGTCAAGAGCACAGGTGAGAAACGTATCTTCTGTCAACAGAAAATCCATAGCTTACTGCATGAACTATATCAACAGTTTTGGTATCTATTCCTGTATCATTTTACAGTAAGCTACATGTATTTTGTTTGGCCAACACAGGATTGAACGTCGAGAACACCAAGGAGGGAGGGGCCCCATATTCACACAGGAGCAATCAGACTTAGAGAAATTCAAGGCCATGTTGTCAATGATCACCGAATTTTCAATAATATCCAACAGGTCTCTCTGTCAACAATAGCCCATATCCTTAAAAAACATCAAGTTCTGATGAAACAACTGTATAAAGTGCCATTTGAAATAAATTCAGACAGGGTGAAAGGCCTGCGGCGTGAATATGTGGTGGTACGTTTTGTTCACTGACTGTAGTATTGTGTACTGCACACATAACCTTTTTACTGTACATGTAATTTTACTGTATAGCAGACCTACAGTAAATTGATCTACACAATGTGATCTTTTGCTGTATTTCAGAGAGTTTTGCAAATGGATGCGGAGGAAGTCCCGCATGAGTTTATATACATTGATGAGGCTGGATTTAACCTGCAAACAGTAAGAAGAAGGGGAAGAAACATCATTGGCCACAGGGCTATTGTCCAGGGCAATGTGGGGGTAACATTACCCTTTGTGCTGCCATTACACAGAATGCCTCCACCGCCATGCCAACTTGGGTCCTTACAACACTGACCTCATTCTTACAATTTTAGACAGATTAAAATATAAATAATATAATATGCCATTTAGCAGACGCTTTTATCCAAAGCGACTTACAGTCATGTGTGCATAAATTTTTACGTTTGGGTGGTCCCGGGGATCGAACCCACTACCCAGGCGTTACAAGAGCCATGCTCAACCAATTGAGCTACAGAGGACCACTTTTTATCAGATTATACAATATTATCATAGCAGCAAACCAAAGGGACCAGATGTAATACATTGTCGTCTGGGACAATGTAGCTTTCCATCGTTCTGCTCTGGTCCAAAACTGGTTTCATCAACACCCACAATTTACAGTTCAATACCTTCCACCATACTCCCCCTTCCTAAACCCCATCGAGGAATTCTTCTCACTGTCACGCCCTGGCTCTGGGGACACTGTTATGTTGAGCCAGGGTGTGTAATTCTATGTTTGTATTTCTATGTTGGCCTGAGTGACTCCCAATCAGAGGCAACGAGTGTCAGCTGGTTGTCTCTGATTGGGAGCCATATTTAACTGTCTGTCTTTCACTTTGTGTTTGTGGTTTCTTGTTCCGTGTTGGTTGGTGTATGTAACCAGGGACGTCACGGTTTCGTTTTGTTGTTTTGATCGTGTGATCATTTATTAAATAAAGAAGATGTTTGCCTTCAACGCTGCGCCTTGGTCCTCCTCCTTAGACGAGCGTGACAGAAGAAACCACCACAACTGGACCAAGCAGCGAGTCGAGGAGCCATCGCCAGGGAGATCCCTAGCAGATCTCCGTGGCAGCCTCGACTGGGTCAAGCCGAGGGAAGAGCAGAGAGAGTGGACTTGGGAACAATGGAGGAAGAGCCTCGACTGGGTCAAGCCCATTGAGGAGCTGAATAGTGGGAGTTGGAGACAGAAGAGCGAGAGTTGGGCGAGAACGATAGAGGCCTGGCCCACGGGGAGGAGAGACCCCCAGAAAATTTTTAGGGGGGGGCTCACGACGTCGGGGCAGCAGGAGGCCGCGATAGAGCGGTCCAGCGGGTTGGCAGAGGAGGCCGCCAGGTTACGGGGGCCACTGGTCGAAGAGGGGATGGAAGGTGGAGAGGCACGGCGAGAGGTACTGGGGTGTGTTACCAGTCCGGTCCGGCCCGTTCCAGATCCCGGTGTAGGGCCAGTGGTGTGTGTCCCCAGTACGGTCCGGTCTGTTCCTGCTCCCCGCACCAAGTCTGTGGTGCGCGTCGCCAGCCCAGTCCGGCCCATTCCTGCTCCCCGCACCAAGTCTGTGGTGCGTTTCGTCAGCCCTGTCCGGCCCGTTCCTGCTCTCCGCACCAAGTCTGTGGTGCGCGTCGCCAGCCCAGTCTGGCCCATTCCTGCTCTCCGCACCAAGTCTGTGGTGCGCGTCGCCAGCCCAGTCCGGCCCATTCCTGCTCCCCGCACCAAGTCTGTGGTGTGTTTCGTCAGCCCGGCTCGGCCCGTTCCTGCTCCCCGCACCAAGTCTACGGTGCGTGTCGCCAGCTCGGCCCGGCCTGCTCCCCGCACCAAGTCAGTGGCGCGTTTCGTCAGCCCTGTCCGGCCCGCTCCTGCTCCCCACACCAAGCCAGTGGTGTGCGTCGTCAGTCCAGCACGGCCCGTGCCTGTTCCCCACACCAAGCCAGTGGTGTGCGTCGTCGGTCCGGCACGGCCCATGCCTGTTCCACTGGTGCCTGGTCCGGCACCGGTCAGATGCGTTACGCCGGAGCTAGAGCAATCCGCTCCATCAGTGTGCAGTCCAGCTCCGGCCAGCGGGGCCAGACCGGACCAGGGGTACTTTGGGGGGTTGGAGAGGGAGTGGGGATCAGGCCCGGAGCCGGATCCGCCGCCTAGGCGGAGTGCCCACCCGGTCCCTCCCCTGTGGTATTTAGTTGGCGCGGTCGGAGTCCGCGCCTTTAGGGGGGGGTACTGTCACGCCCTGGCTCTGGGGACACTGTTATGTTGAGCCAGGGTGTGTAGTTCTATGTTTGTATTTCTATGTTGGCCTGAGTGACTCCCAATCAGAGGCAACGAGTGTCAGCTGGTTGTCTCTGATTGGGAGCCATATTTAACTGTCTGTCTTTCACTTTGTGTTTGTGGTTTCTTGTTCCGTGTTGGTTGGTGTATGTAACCAGGGACGTCACGGTTTCGTTTTGTTGTTTTGATCGTGTGATCATTTATTAAATAAAGAAGATGTTTGCCTTCAACGCTGCGCCTTGGTCCTCCTCCTTAGACGAGCGTGACACTCAGCATGGCGGTGGAAGGTTTATGATCTCCGGCCCTATGTCCAGATGGCCCTCATTCAAGCTATGGTGGAAGCATGTGATCAAATTGAAGCAGCAGCCATACAAGGGTGGATTCGTCACTCCAAAAGATTCTTCCCACGTTGCCTTGCAAATGAAAATATAGCCTGTGATGTTGACGAGGCCCTGTGGCCCTATCCAGCTAGGCGGAGAGATGTTTAGGTTATTTTTCTTTTTTATTCGGTACTGAACTGGATATGTAATTTATGTTACAGTATTACTGTAAGCTTACAATACAATGGTACATTCAGTAATACTGTATGAAAACTGGAAAATGTTTTGTTGAAATGTTCAGTATTGACTGACTTTATGAATGAATTTATTTTTACACTTTCTCTGTGTAAATGCTAAGTGTTTTAAGTTGAGCACAGGAGTGTTTACAGTTTTTGCCCATTGCTTACACACTAAAACCGAATGCTTAGACCAAAGCCTCAATACCTAAACTCCTTGTAGCATACCTTAAACACAGTGTAACCATAGCTTAAACACAAGGTCAACTTTGCACTTTGTTTGCAATTCTGTAACACACTTATTGTGAAACACTACACACGTTTTCTTACATTAGACACTTCAAAAACGAAATCACCTGTTATCATTGGGAAAACACTGTTCAAAATCCAAAACTCATCTGGCAATTGAATGCACTTACATACACACCTGAAAACACTTGCACAGAAAACAGAACACCAATCAGTCTGAGCCTTAGCACTACAAATAGGCCTCAGGTAAGCCATTTTTAGAACTTTGCAAGCATGGAGGCAATGAGAGTCAGAGTAAGAGGAGGACAAAGAGAGAGAGGAGTCGGATGTGGAAGAGGACGTGGAAGAGGACGAGGACCAGTGCGGAGACGTATATCAGATGACATCAGGGCTACTCTGGTGGACCATGTGATAAATCATGGCCTGTCCATGAGGGAGGCTGGGCAAAGAGTCCACCCTAACCTCAGTCGCTACACAGTAGCATCGATAATAAGGACATTCCGACTGGAGAACAGGTATATCTTCAAGTTTCTACTCCAGACTGTACCTACTGTATGTGTCACATGATTCTGTATCATATTACTGTACTAACTATACTATACAAAAATGGGTAGTGCTGTGAAGTACTGTATATGTAAAGGAATACCATTGTGATGTTGCAGTACTGTGTACAGTTTGAAAGTACAGTATGTGAAAACTAACCTAACCAATGACATCTTGTGGTGGCATTTTCTACAGAATGGTTGGACGACCTCCTCAAGGTGGAAGGGAACGGCTCTTCACTCAACAACAAGAGCTTGCCATCATTGAAATGGTGCGAGAAAATAATGCAATCCGACTTCGTGAGTTGCAACAACGCATAATTGCAAATGGAAATGAATTCAACAATATCAACAGGGTCAGCATTTCTACACTAAGTCGCATCCTACAGAAACATAACTTCAGAATGAAGCAGCTGTACAGGGTGCCATTTGAGAGGAACAGTGTCAGGGTCAAGGTTCTGCGCCATGATTATGTGCAGGTATGTGTCACTTTACTTTACATACTATATATTGTGATGTGGGAATGAGGGTTTATGCTGCCACCTGCCCTGCCTGTAGCTTGTAGTTTTTGTCTATACTCACCCAACCCAGCCCCTACTTGTGTGAAAATATAGACATTGTAGTTACTGTATGTGTTTTCAGTAACACTATTCAATATTTTCTGTTACAGACAGTTCTGGAGTTTGATGCCGCCGAACTGCCGCATGAGTTCATCTACGTGGATGAGGCAGGCTTCAATCTGGCCAAAACCAGGCGTCGGGGCTGTAACGTAGTTGGACAAAGGGCTGTTGTAAATGTCCCTGGGCAGCGTGGGGGAAATATCACCTTGTGTGCTGCAATTAGTGTCCAAGGAGTCCTGCATCATCATGCCACTCTAGGTCCCTACAATACAGGACAGATCATTGCATTTCTAGATGCACTACATGCAGTTGTGCAGGACAGACCACAGCAGCCCAGGTTTGTTGTCATCTCGGATAATGTTAGTTTCCACCGGGCTGCTCTGGTCCGAGATTGGTTCAACAACCATAATCATTTCACAGTTTTATACCTGCCCCCTTACAGCCCCTTTCTGAATGCAATCAAGGAATTATTTTCAGCGTGGCGGTGGAAAGTATATGATCGGCAACCACATGCCCGCATGACTCTTCTGCAAGCAATGGAAGAGGCATGTGGAGACATTGAGGTGGGATCAATCCAAGGGTGGATTCGGCACACAAGGCGATATTTTCCCCGATGCCTAGCCCACAAGGACATCGGCTGTGATGTTGACGAGGTCTTGTGGCCAGATCCGAACAGAAGGCGTGATCCAAAGCCCCCCCGCCCCCCACCACGCACACGCACACGCACACACACACGCACACACACACACAAAACAAGTATATGTTTTTTACCCCAATAGCAATTTATCCAGTAATTGTTTTGTTTTTTTACTTTTGTTTTGTTGCTAAATTTGATAAGAATTTCTGTAAGAATGTTTGTTTTTTTGTAAAAACTTTTTTGTAAATACTGTTTGATTACTGCAGAAATTCTGCTTTTGAGTTTTACAGAAGACAATGACAATAAAATGACAATAAAAATAGAAACACAAAGACTGCAGTGTTTTTTATATAAAGCCCATCAGTGTGTTGCTGGTGATATGAAAGAGTCATTCAAATGTTGCTTGTGTGTATGGTTTTGTTGCAAGAATTTCATTTTTAGAAAGGAGTGTTCAGTTTTGATTGCAGTGTTTCATTTTGGCATATATGTGAGTTGTTAATCTCCAAGTGCTATGTCTGATTGGCTTGTGTGTTGAGTTTTGACATAATGAGCCAAATTCTGCAAAAAGTGTGTGTCAGGCGTGCGGTAGGTGTAATAGTGGAATCAAACGCAGGACTCAGAACGATATTCCCAAAGGCTTGTATTTAGGCCAAACCAAGGCAAATGGAAACTTTGCCCGGAGGCAACAATTACGCACGAAGGCGAAAAGAAACTGCGCACAAACAGGTGCGACAAAATAGTAACCGCGCACAAACAGGTGCGACAAAATAGTACCACGCACAAACAGGTGCGGAAATACTCCAGTATAATGGAGAGAAGCTCAACCGAGCAATACACACAACTGACGGAAAATCAATTACACACAACACTAGACAAACACAACGAGAAACTTATAGGACACTAATTACGCCAAAACAGAAACAGGTGTGAAAAACAAACAGACCAAAGCAAACGAACAAGAAACAAACAGCGGTGGCAGCTAGAATTCCGGAGACGACGAACGCCGAAACCTGCCCGAACAAGGGAGAGAGGCAGCCTCGGCCGAAACCGTGACAGTGTGTAAGCAATAGGCAAAAACTGTAATTGATTCAAACAGAATCAGACCATTTGATGTTTGGGTTTATGTTATGACAACAAAATAAGGTTTTTATAAGACATTGTATAGTTTTGACAAAAGTGTTCCATTTTGCAAATGATCTGAGGTGTTGTGCTACTTTGGTGTAGTGTTGTGCTAATTGTGTGAAGGGGTTTGAAAAACCGGGCCCTGTTTTCAAAATTGGACTTAAGCAATTTAAAAAACTGTAACTAAAGTTACTTTGAAATAGTAGTTCACTACATCCAAACTACTTAGTGATAAATTATCATATCTAAATCTGAAAAGTCATAGACTACAAACAAATCACTCTAGAGTCAGATGTTAACAGAATGTGTAATTTAGCCTATTCAAAACAAAAACTATGTTTCAAATGAGAATTAGGCAGGTCTGATGCCGGAAAAGAAAGGAGATTCTTGCCTACTTCACCCATATTTATTTTGACCAAAAAGGTAGTGTGTAGTTCCAGTAGTTAACTACCCCGCTACATGGCAAAACACTTACTGAAAACACTATCAATATTTGAATTTAGTTAAACTACCACCAAGCTACTGCAAAATGTAGTTAAAGTACAAGTTCAACTACATGAAGTTCGCTATTCCCCAATACTGGTATTCACATGGCATGGTATGTGTGTGCAGTGTGTGTGTGTGCGTGCGTGCATGGGTGCGTGTGTGTGTCCGCCGAAGATGTGTGTGTGTTGGATTTGATGAGATGTCGGGGACTGAGCTCAGTCCTATGTGGACCTTACAGTACAGCTAATCCCTGACTCTGGTTCCAACTCACTGTCTGCATCTCTCTCACTCGCTAAGTCGCTCTCTCTCTATACACCTATTTCTCTCTCTACATCTTTTTCTCGCTACACCTCTCTCTCTCTCTACACCCCTCTCTCTCTCTCTCTTTCCATCTCTCTCTTTGAATCCCGAGAGAGCTTCCGTCCAGTCCTCTTCCCCAATGAACCATTTCTGCATCTCCAGGGAGTTCCAAGGGACTGAAAGCTCATAATTCTTGCAGAACTCAAGATTTCTCTGCACAAATGCCTCTGAGAACACGGACACACACACAGGGGTTTCAGCACCATCATAGAAGACACTCTGACGCAGAGCGGGCCATTGTCTGGAGAATACTTTTTTTCAATTGTTTAAGCACAATTTTGAAAACAGGGCCCGGTTTGTCAAAACACTACACACAATTAGCACAACCCTACACCAAAGTAGCACAACACTTCAGATCATTTGCAAAATGGAACACTTTTCAAAACTATACACGACTTCATAAAAACAATATGTTGTTACCATACGAAACACACACATTTCATTTGACAACAACAACAACCATAAAGAATAATCTGAAAAAAACGGACAGTAATGTACAGAAAATACTACAGTAAACATACTATACATTTTCTCTTCGCCTAGCTGGATCTGGCCAGAGAATTTCATCAACATCACAAGCAATATCCTCATTAGCAAGACAAGTCGTTGAAGAACCGTCTTGAATGTCGAATCCATCCTTGCACAGCTGCGGCGTCGACTTTACATTTACATTTTAGTCATTTAGCAGACGCTCTTATCCAGAGCGACTTACAGTTAGTGAATACATATCTTTTTATACTGCCCCCCCGTGGGAATCGAACCCACAACCCTGGCGTTGCAAACACCATGCTCTATCAACTGAGCTACATCCCTGCCAGCCATTCCCTCCCCTACCCTGGACGACGCTGGGCCAATTGCGCGCCGCCCATGAGTCTCCCGGTCGCGGCCGGCTGCGACAGAGCCTGGATTCGAACCAGGATCTCTAGTGGCACAGTTAGCACTGCGATGCAGTGCCTTAGACCACTGCGCCACTCAGGAGTTAGTCACAGGCGCCCTCCATGGCCTGAATGAGGGGTACCTGAGCCTGGGGCTGGAGATCGTAAACCTTCCACCGCCATGCAGAGAAAAAGTATTCGATAGGGTTTAGAAACGGAGAGTATGGTGGAAGGTATAGTACTGTCAACTGTGGATGGTGTTGAAACCAGTTCTGGACCAAAGCAGAGCGGTGGAATGACACATTGTCCCAGATGACAGTGTATTGCATCTGGTGCATTTCATTACCTGCTGTGACGATGTGGTGCAATCGGTCTAAAAATTCGAAAATGTGAGGTGTGTTGTAAGGGCCCATTTTGGCATGACGGAGGAGAACCCCATGCTGTGAAATGGCAGTGCAAAGGGTGATGTTACCCCCACGTTGCCCTGGGACATTGATTATAGCCCTGTGGCCAATGATATTTCTAGCTCTCCTTGCTTTTGTGAGGTTGAATCCTGCCTCATCAATATGAATTCATGCAGGATTTCCTCAGCATCCATCTGCAAAACTCTGAAATACAGTGAAAGACAAGATTGTGTAGTTCAGGATAGGTCTAGTATACAGTCAATGTGTGCAGTATGCAACATTACAGTGCTAAAGTGAACAATACAAACCTCCACATACTCATGCCGCAGCCGTTTGACCCTCTCTGAATTCCGCTCAAAAGGCACTCGATAAAGTTGTTTCATTTGAACCTGATGTCTTTTCAGGATGCGTGCCAGTGTTGACTGAGAGACCTGATGGACATTATTGAAAATGGCATGGTCACCGATAATGTTGGCTTGTAGTTCTCTGAGCCTGATAGCATTATTGGCCAAAACCATGTTTATTATCTCTCTTGTTCTTGCGTGAATATGGGCCCCCTTCCTCCTTGTCGTTCCCGATCCTCAATCCTATGTAGAGAATAATACATGTAACTTACTGTACAATGTCACAGGAAGGGGTATCACATGTGCTGATATGGCGCATACAATAAGCGGCTGATTACTGTAACTGTAGACAGATCTTCTTTTACCTGTTTTCCTGTCGAAAAGTCCTTATGACAGATGACACTGTTTATCTGCTAAGATTTGGCTGAACTCTTAGTCCAGCCTCCCTCAGCGTCAATCCGTGGTTCACAACATGGTCCACTAGTGTTGCACAAATGTAATTTGATAAGTTTGGTCCTCTTCTTCTTTGTGCACGTTCTCCTCCTGCTTCAGGTCTTCCTCGACCTCTGGCTCAGGCTCAGCCTCTGCCTCTTCCTCTACCTCCTTCTCCTCATCTGTGTACTCCTCCTCTCACCCTCACTCTTCTTCTGACTCCTTCCATTTTGGTTGAAGGCAGGTGAACCTACCTGCTGCATTTTTATAGTGCTTAAACCTGATTGGTGTGTCTACAATTTAGCAATCATGTGTTTGTGCACCTGATGGCTGTGTTTAACAGATTGGTTCATAGGTGTGGTAATTTGACAGTCAGTGCTTTGGAATTGCAAGGAAGCGACATCATGATATATTTCTGTGTCTGATGTATACAAGTGTGTTTAGTGTTTTGCAAATCACTTTGTGTAATGTTTTGTAAATAGTGTGAAGCTGACAATGTGCTTACAGTTGTACAAATCTAGCCTTGTGTTTTGCTCCTTGAGTGTAAGGTTTTGCTAATTGTGGGAAAAGTTTAATTTTCGTGTGTAAGCAATCGTAAAAAACTGTAATAAGAGTGCATTACCCTGCTCTCGCCCACCAGCCTGGTCTCAGAGCAAAACGTATAATATTTTACAAAAATCCATACCACCCATTTAGTATGGTATGTTACTTTACGTTAGGTTACATTATTTTACCCATTTAGTATGATATATTACATTCGACTGCTTTAGTATGATATGTTATGTTTGATATGGTTACATAAGACAGTAGGATACGTAAGGCAAAAACTAAAAAAGGGTGGTTGGAGGGTGGTTGGTTGCACATGGCGTCTACTGTTACCAACCCAAAGGTTGCATGTTTGAATCTCATCATGGACAACATTAGCACTTTAGCTAATTAGCAACTTTGCAACTACTTACTACTTTTTAGCTACTATGCTACTACTTAGCATGTTAGCTAACACTTCTCCTAACCCTAACCTTAACCCCTAACCTATTGTAGCATATCATACTAAAGCAGTCGAATGTAGCATATCATAATAAAGCAGTCGAACGTAATATATCACTAACAGGTCAAAGCAAACTGGTACAATAAAAATGTAGGATACTATACGTCCTACAATTCGTAATATATTGTGTGACCGCTATTACATTTGTAGGCCAATGTAATTTAACCTAACGTAACGTAACATATCATAGTAATTTGAGTGGCACGGATCTGACTAAAATATCATACAGTTTGCTCTGAGACCAGGTTGCTCTCTCTCTCTCTCCCCCATAAGACAGGATCACATTATTAACACAAGTACTCTACTCCTCTAACCTCTTTCTCTCTTTATTTCTCTCTCTCTCTCTCTGGCCTCACTCATTATCATCCTGCTACTACGTACTATTCACAATTAATCTACTACACGGGGGGGAAGGAGAGAGAGACTAAGAGATGAGAGACAGTCCCTCATTCACTGTTCTATCTATCTCTCCATAGACAAGAGACAGAAGGGTTGAGAAAGAGAGAACTCCCTTGAGAAGCCTGTACAGCCTCACTAGGCCAATGCAATCTATTTGTCAATCTAGGGCCTGGTGATAGGACATCTGCTCCTTTCTGCATTGATTAGTTTGCCTGGTCAGATAAAACTAGATGATGATGTAACAGTGAGGACAAAGGGATAATGTGGGATCATGTATCAGGGAGGGTCATACATAATGTGGTATAATGTAGCATTAACTAATAGGTGGAGTATCAGGAAGGAGTGGATGGAGGGCCATACAGACAAGATGCAGCGCAGAGGAGCAGGGAGAGGAGAGGAGAGGAGAGGAGAGGAGAGGAGAGGAGAGGAGAGGAGAGGAGAGGAGAGGAGAGGAGAGGAGAGGAGAGGAGAGGAGAGGAGAGGAGAGGCTAAAGATGTTCCCTCCTGTCCCGACTAGTCCAAGTGATTAATGACTTTCGCTCTCTCTCTCTCTCTCTCTCGCTCTCTCTCACTCTCTTCTCTGTTTTAGCACAGTGGACACTGCCCCTCTGAGAGTAGTTGGAGTGAGCTGTGGCGTTTTGGTGTGTAAGGCTGCCATCTAGAGGTACAGTAATTGCAAGAACACCATTGTTATTCAAGGCCATCTCTCGCTATCCAAAATATCTGCCCAGAATTTGAGATGTATCGCTTTGAATGGAGCAGGAACATCCACCTCCTACTTTACCCACACACATACACACACACACACACACACAGAGAAACACACATACACACGCACAAACACACACACACAGCCTCCCCCATGCACCCTTAACTGAATAACCCCCCCCCCCCCCCCCCCCCCTCCTCTTCCCCTCTCTCTGAAATATAAATGAATACACTTCCCACATTGCTTTTCCCAAAACAACTTTTCTATTTCCTCTCTCTACTTTATTTTGTGTTTCCAGACTGAGTCCCTAAGTAGGAAGTAGCTCCCAAAGTTCCTGTGGGGTCCTGGGAATCAGCTCTGTGTAACATGAATAGTAAAGTCATTTCCTGGACGTGTGTTGTAGTGTTTTCTTATAGATATAAGAGACAGAGTATAATTAATTTTAATTGGGGTAAAAGTGCTCCATAAACAGTGGCCTTCTTCCTATTTATCACATGGAGGTGCTATAAAACCCAACCTATGTCAGGTCATAACTGCAGAGCCTATCACTGGATAGAGGGTGCATCTCAATAGTCTGACGTGATTTCCTCCTCTCGCTCTCCTTGTCTCCCCTTCTCCCCTTCTTCTTATGTATTGAAGGAGACTGAATTGGCTTCCTCTCCTCCTCTTCTCGTCTCCTCTCATTCCTCTTCACCAATATGGAAGATCTGTTCTGTTGGGGGCAAACACCTGAAAGGTAAACATTGTTACGCTGCTTTCGTCTATTCAGACTATTGATACGCAGCCAAAAGTTCACCAAAAGGCCACCCACTATTCTGTAGATAGATAGTGTTATCAATTCAGCTTGTTGCGCATCGTAAACACATGAGCCAAAATGCTATTATGATCAATGAACACATTTATCTTTTTCTGGGCTTTTCTAGTAGCCCCAGCCTCATTATGAGGTATCATTCATTTGGACTAATTTTGCAATTAAATGCAAGGACACCTTGGAAAATGGAATATCATTTTGGGGATGTTTATGAGTTTGGCAAAGAGGTTTAGCTGGCTTACTCTGTGTGCTAAATCTCTTTCTGATGTAGCCAACTTTGTGGTGTGAAACAGAATGCTACCCTTTATAGCTTAAATGATCAATTCATCATCTTCAAAGTTTCTCGACATTGAATGAGAACAGTGTGAGTTACACAGTAAACCTACTCCTCCTTCTATTGATCCTAATGATCCACTGTATTGGCCTACAGCTCCTATCTGTCTGTACCTGGGGACACAGTTATGACACCTGATAGGAGTTACATGACAGAGAGGTAGAGAGAGTAGGAAAGAAGATAGACAGACAGAAATCAACCTATGGCAAGAGTACAGGCTGGACAGAAAGAGAGACAGACAGAATGAGGTATACAGATACAGAGGGAGAGAGAGAGAGAGAGAGAGAGAGAGAGAGAGAGAGAGAGAGAGAGAGAGAGAGAGAGAGAGAGAGAGAGAGAGAGAGAGAGAGAGAGAGAGAGAGAGGGAGAGGGAGAGGGAGAGGGAGAGAGAGAGAGAGAGAGAGAGAGAGAGAGAGAGAGAGAGAGAGAGAGAGAGAGAGAGAGAGAGAGAGAGAGAGAGAGGGAGAGGGAGAGAGAGAGAGGGGGAGCGAGGGAGAGAGAGAGAGAGAGAGAGAGAGAGAGAGAGAGAGAAGCAAGTCTGAATACTAGACTAAAGACAACCAGTGCGGGACCAGGAGGTGTAACAAGGAGACAGTTGTACCCCGTCTACAGAGCTCTGATTAGCAGGCTGGGTCACCCTCTACGGAGGAGACTTCTGGAAGTCAGTGGAGGGGAACCAGATATGCCAGTGGTGCAGGATATGTCAGTGCACCATGGAGGTCCACAGAGGCAGACTCCAGAGTGTGTCCCCCCCAAGGTGTTGTCTCACTCCATTGAGCAGATCCTGAGGAGAGCGCCGTGTCTGCAGGGGGAGGAGAGGGGGAGTGGAGGAGAGGAGGAGAGAGGGAGCATGGCGGGAGAGACGTGGTCTGTGTGTGTGAAGACCAGCGCTGAGCAAGAGCCTAAAGTCAACAGATGCCCAGGTGTGTTTAGTCAGTGGTTCCAGTGGCTCAGTGTGTTGGAGCATGCTGTGGATTTGATTAACTGTATGCTGCGGTTTTGATCAAAGTATATGCTATGTGACCCTATTAGTAGCAGTGGAAAACTTTATAAACTGTATTTCAAATAAGCAAGATCAATAGATAAGGACATTATATATTCAATGGTGTAGATTGTGTTTCTTGTGCTACAGCCTTCTAAACTGTAGAGTTTAACTCAGAGGGTGGAAACAATATTGAATGAGGAACGAGTGCTTTATATTTTATTTGAAGAAGGCTTAAGTTTGTTCTGGCTAAGTGTTTCTATCCTCTCAGGTGTACTAAAGCTCAGGTACTGCAGAGCCAAGAGTCAGAGGTTGTTTCATGGTTTCGTGCTTTTTTTCCACCCTTTTGATGGTGGTGCTTTGATGTTGATTTTCAAAAACGTCTCGTTAGTGGTTCATAAACGCTCAACACTCCATCTTTTCTAAAAGCTGCTCAGGGAATTGGATTACTTCAAATTCCATTCTGGAAGAAAATGAAAAACCAACAATAAACAAAACAATTATGATCAAAAATACACTTGAGACATGGTAATGGGAATTACTGTATAGCTATGGGTTGTTCTAACCTTTTCTTAAGGACAAACAATTTTCTGCAAGTATGTTACCCCTGTACATTTAGTGCACAAATAATAACTTATTTCCTGTCATAACAGTTTCTGTAACTGTCAAGGTCTAATTGTATTTGGATAGTTACTTGTAAATAGATTTAAAGTGCCATATTAAGCTAAATGACCAAACACATTTACAGAGTTTGCTAAATACCTGCTTTCCATTTAGAAAGCAATACATTGTGTGTGTGTGTTTTGTTTGGAGTAGTGTCGCGGAGCAGCAGTCGGCGGGTACGAAGCACATTCACCTCGGCCCAACTAGAGGTGCTAGAGAAGACCTTCCAGGAGAGCCAATACCCTGACATATATACCAGAGAGCTACTGGCTTCCCAAACACAGCTGTCAGAGGTACAAGTACAGGTAGGTACTGTGTGTGTGTGTGTGTGTGTGTGTGTGTGTGTGTGTGTGTGTGTGTGTGTGTGTGTGTGTGTGTGTGTGTGTGTGTGTGTGCGTGCGCATGCATTTTTATGTGTTTGGTTGGTTTCCTGATGGTCCTCTAAAATGTCTGCTGTGTGTTGTCATCCTGACCCAGATATGGTTCCAGAACCGCCGGGCCAAGTGGAGGAAGACTGGAGCTCTGGGAAAGAGCAGAGGATTGGTCGAACTCTCAGACACCGACCAACAGCCTGAGAGGATGGTGCCGCTTCCTCCCCTGATTGGATCCCTCCAAACCAGGCCACACCCACTACGGCACAGGCTCTTCCTCTCCAAGCCATCCTACCATCCCATTGGTGTTTACCAGCACTTCCTGCCCAAGCTCCACCCAGCCCTGGTACCCTACTCTGAGCCCTACCTGCTTCCCCTGCCAGCCCAGCCCTGGTTGACCCCAATGACACACGCCATACCTGTACACACACTCAGCTGACAGACACACAAAAACCACACACCGGATGTCAAGTGTGTCAAGTATGTCTGTCCCTGTAAATATGTATTTTCTGTACATAGAACAATTCTACTCATACAGAAATCTGCTATTTTGATTAATTTCATACAAAGTATCATAAATAAAGGTATTCAGTCTGAGCATGATTAGCTGAATCAGGTGTTTTTGTAGGGCTGGAATGAAACACCCAGTATCTCTCCAGGACCAGAGCTGGAGAGTTGGAGACCCATGTCCCAGACTGACCCTGGGTTCTCTGGGATTCTGAGAAACACTCTGACTCAGAGTGTTACGTCACTTCCAGAGAGGAGGGCAGGTGGTGTTTGTAGAGTCAACCATGTAGTTCCTTGAATCTGAGAAGTCCTCTCCAAGACTAAAGTCATTTATGTGATATGATTAATAGGACAATGTTCTAGAGTCTTTAAACAATGAACATTTATGGGTGACGATTGCCAAGGAAACCATTATACACTGCTAAAATAAATAAAGGGAACACTTAAACAACACAATGTAACTCCAAGTCAATCACACTTCTGTGAAATCAAACTGTCCACTTAGGAAGCAACACTGATTGACAATACATTTCACATGCTGTTGTGCAAATGGAATAGACAACAGGTGGAAATTATAGGCAATTAGCAAGACACCCCCAATAAAGGACTGGTTTTGCAGGTGGTGACCACAGACCACTTCTCAGTTCCTATGCTTCCTGGCTGATGTTTTGGTCACTTTTGAATGCTGGCGGTGCTTTCACTCTAGTGGTAGCATGAGACGGAGTCTACAACCCACACAAGTGGCTCAGGTAGTGCAGCTCATCCAGGATGGCACATCAATGCGAGCTGTGGCAAGAAGGTTTGCTGTGTCTGTCAGCGTAGTGTCCAGAGCATGGAGGCACTACCAGGAGACAGGCCAGTACATCAGGAGACGTGGAGGAGGCCGTAGGAGGGCAACAACCCAGCAGCAGGACCGCTACCTCCGCCTTTGTGCAGAAACAGACTCCATGAGGGTGGTATGAGGGCCCGACGTCCACAGGTGGGGGTTGTGCTTACAGCCCAACACCGTGCAGGACGTTTGGCATTTGCCAGAGAACACCAAGATTGGCAAATTCGCCACTGGCGCCCTGTGCTCTTCACAGATGAAAGCAGGTTCACACTGAGCACATGTGACAGACGTGACAGAGTCTGGAGACGCCGTGGAGAACGTTCTGCTGCCTGCAACATCCTCCAGCATGACCGGTTTGGCGGTGGGTCAGTCATGGTGTGGGTGGCATTTCTTTGGGGGGCCGCACAGCCCTCCATGTGCTCGCCAGAGGTAGCCTGACTGCCATTAGGTACCGAGATGAGATCCTCAGACCCCTTGTGAGACCATATGCTGGTGCGGTTGGCCCTGGGATCCTCCTAATGCAAGACAATGCTAGACCTCATGTGGCTGGAGTGTGTCAGCAGTTCCTGCAAGAGGAAGGCATTGATGCTATGGACTGGCCCGCCCGTTCCCCAGACCTGAATCCAATTGAACACATCTGGGACATCATGTCTCGCTCCATCCACCAACGCCACGTTGCACCACAGACTGTCCAGGAGTTGGCGGATGCTTTAGTCCAGGTCTGGGAGGAGATCCCTCAGGAGACCATCCGCCACCTCATCAGGAGCATGCCCAGGCGTTGTAGGGAGGTCATACAGGCACGTGGAGGCCACACACACTACTGAGCCTCATTTTGACTTGTTTTAAGGACCACTTTTCCACTTTAATTTTGAGGGTGACTCCAAATCCAGACCTCCATGAGTTGATAAATTTGATTTCCATTGATAATTTTTGTGTGATTTTGTTGTCAGCACATTCAACTATGTAAAGAAAAAAGTATTTAATAAGATTATTTCATTCATTCAGATCTAGGATGTGTTATTTTAGTGTTCCCTTTATTTTTTTGAGCAGTGTATATTCTCATGATGTATTTCTAGTAGAAACTCAATAAATTACATGTAGCCTACACATATAGTGCCAGGGTTTGAGAGAACAAAGGAGAGAGAAAGAAAGAGAGGGGGGAGAGAGAGAGAGAGAGAGAGAGAGAGAGAGAGAGAGAGAGAGAGAGAGAGAGAGAGAGAGAGGGTTATTTCAGACAATATGGGGCCTATAAACGGGATATTGCGTTGAGATTTCAGATTATTACTCAATTGTTTTATTGCACTCTAAATAATATGGTACTACCTTATCTTAATTCACCTGGGGTGAATCTGAGGGCAGGGCAGGTTTACAGTCATCATCTGAGACAGACGCACACACACACACACACACACACACACAACCAGGTGTAGAGTCATATTTATTTTATTGTAAGATGGTTCAATGTTTCAGTGTTGCAGACAGAAATATAGTAGATCAGTATATCTCAATAGATCTCTTCAATTAGATCTCTGAGCATTATGTTTTTAACTGCAAAGTTCTGGATATGTCATTCCAACTGAACACATGATCATCTAAATGTTTCTCAACTCCAGTCCTAGGGAAACAACTGGTCAATGGCTTGATGATTAGTTGATTCATTGAATCAGGTGTGTCAGAGTCAATGAATGGGCTGAAGTAAACACTGTGGGACCTCAGGACTGGTGTTGAGAAACCCCGATTTAAATCAATTATTTCAGTGAGGTGGTTTTCTCCATCCTTCACCTGACCATGTTAGTGTAGCTGTAGCCTATTTAAAACGGTGCTCTTGCCTTGACTCAACAACACTTCTTCCATCTGCTGAACTTTTGACTCCTGCCTCTTATCTGCCTTTACAGGCGCTTAGCATTTCGGTGAACCCTGTGTTATAACAGTCTTATCAGACGAGCTCAAATGTGTCCCCGTCCCCTGGCTAACGTTAGAACACACACACACCACTTTGGCCAAAGGCTGGCAGATTTTTGTGGGTGTTATAGAATTTTCCAAGAATCTGTTTGGTGTGTTTTTCCGAAATGCCTGAAGTGCTGAGCTTTAACCAATGTCCAAAGATCAAAGTCATGCATTCCAAATGGAGGAACATTTCATTTTTATTTCACACTTCTGTATAACTGGTTTATTATGGTGTGACCAGTGAGTGGTACACTGTGTATATTTATATTAATGTATTGATTTATTTTTAAATAAGATGTGCTTGTTGCTAAATCACTTCATTTTCAAATGTATATTAGGAAACAATAAAAGTAGCTAATTGACAGAAGTAGGCTACTTAAAGCTTATCAACATTACAAAGATGGATAATTCAAACTCATATTTGAAAATAAATTGGACTTTATATATTTTGATGAGCTTGGCATGTATGTCCTCTTGTGGTTCAATAAGGGTATCACGGCTGTGACACCTAATTGCTGTTCCTGGTTTGAACAGGTGATGGTGATGTAGGACTTAGAATAGGTTAAAGTAGAGATGCTATCTCCACTTTTGCATCCTATCCTGACTCGAACATGAAATTGTTTCCTGTCAGCTTTCTCACTATGATTTGTATTAGTGGCCTATCTGGAGCAACTTATAAATCAACATCATAGGGGCATTGCAGTTGACACGTCAGGACCTAGCCTAAAATACACTGGGGGTTCCTATAGGGACCATATATAGGGATTATATTGGGATCAGGGGTCCTTGGGTGAAAAGTATTGGGAACCCCTGGTGTAGGGGAATGGTATAACACAAATGATTAGGCCTATAGCTTTCTTGCCACCTTAGTTTATTAATAATCCGTGATCACCAAGGGTGAAAATAAGGGTGTAAAAGCAACAGATGTCATCATCAACATAAACATGGTCCTCCTTGTCTGTGGACCAACCCAGCGTGACGGGCAGTATCCATACTGTACAGCAGAGGGAGAGATGAGCTGGTGAATGTTCGACGTCACAGCCACAGGCAGCAGAAGGATGGGCGAGAGTTGTGTGTACCTTGCCGCTGCTTCATGGCAATAGAGAGAGATGGCGTCCGCATCCCGATGAATAAGCAAAAAAAGAAGAGGAAAAAGGATGATGCTGGACCCTACGCTTAGAGGGGAAACCGTTTAATTCAACACATCAGCTATGGAGGAATTCATCTCTCATTCACAATCATTTCACTCCGGGGATGTTAACGCCCTTTTCATGCGTTTTTAAACTCCTCGGCTGATTCCTTCCAACCGAGGAGGTGTGGGATTGTTGTCCGGTAGTCTACATCTGTTTTCTTCCTCCGCTTCTCTGGTCATCCGACGCAGGGGCGAGGAGAAGAGGAGAGGAGAGAAGGGGAAGAGAGGGAGGGCGATGGCTGCTGGAGGAGGATGCGGGGAGACGGTGGAGCAGTGCCGGGCGGAGGTGGAGCGTTTGACCCGTGAGCTGGCGGAGGCGAACCGGGAGAAGATTCGGGCTGCGGAGTGCGGTCTGGTGGTTCTGGAGGAGAACCAGACCCTGAAGCAGCAATATTCGGATCTAGAGGCCGAGCAAGAGGCGCTCCGACAGGAGCTGGAGCAGCTACAAGAGGTATCAACCACTTAAAACACACTATTAAATAACACCCAAAGTTAACCATAAACATTGGCCCATGTGATATAAGTTAAGTGCTTGCTGGAAATGTATTCGTAAACATGCATTTATTAGTTAGCCTCCAAATCCAACTTCCTTCAGCCCCCAGGCGGGTGGGCTACATCCCCTCCAAGGGATGGGTGATGTCAGCGAGATTTGGGCAGGCCCCCCCACCCGCCTCATCCCCAGAAGTTGGCACCAGTCAGACACCCCACAGCGGGTCTGAGTCTGTCAGAGATACACAGGCCTCAGCAGAGAACTGGGAGGGGACGGCGAGGGCTTTGTTGTCCGAGCAGGGAGTAGCGTAGTAACTTGATGCTATGCGCAAGTCTGACGCGCAGGTATGGGCTTTCCAAGGTGTGCTACTGATGCGCATTTTGGTGCAATGGAATATCATATGTTTGCTGTGGTAGGCTACTTTGCGTGTGTGGATGGGTGTAAACTATGGTTGTTAATTATGTGTCAAATTAGCTTTTGCATGCCTCTTTAAACATATTTTTAAAGAGCTACTGAATTCTGCAATACACTTTAACACCTATGGGGGGAAGTGTTATACATCTATTCAAAAAGTAGGTCTGTGGAACATTGTGTAAGCTATACAGTACTTAGGGAATGGTGTTTTATAGTGGTACTATCTGGCTGGCAGACTTACTAAGTGCTAATTGGCACAGACACATTTGGGTTAGTCATGTCCTGCTCTAAGAGTCACACCTCTCTAAAATAGTGCTCTCTCCTCTCCTCACTCTTCCTCTCCTCTTCCTCTGTCTCTCTCACTCCTCTCCCTGTCCTCTGTTCTTCTCTTTTCTCCTCTCTCGTTCTCCCTCCTCTCCATATCCTTTGTTCTCTGTTCAGAATTGGTGTCTGTCTATCTTCTTCCCCGCATCTTTCTCTCTGATTGTTCCCAGTGAACATGTGTAAATCAGTCAGTATTTGCAAATTCACTAGTTTGATATCAAAACAAAACAACATTACAAAGCAAATCAAGGGCATCATCAAGCCTGATGGAACTTGATTTAACCATAATGCTATATTACTGGTCTAATCAAAGCAAGCCTTTTCACCGTTACACTACATATAATCATAATACATATTTCTCCATCAGACCTGGGTTCAAATACATTTGTATATGAGTATCTGGCATACAAATATAAAAAAGTCTGTGTATTTGAGTATTTTCAAATACACAGTACAAAACAAGTACTTTTATTTGAGTATTTCAATAGGTGTTTGGATAAACTAAATAGATGACCAAATACTATTTTCAAATTCCTGGGTAAACACAGTGCATTTGAGGGGAGTGTATTTGAGTCAGTGTATTTGAATTTTTCAAATACTTTCCAAGTTTCCAAATACATTCAAATTACTTGTCTTTTCAAATATATTTTTTGAATACTTACTTCGAATGTATGTAAAAGTAATTGAGATATTTGAAATAGTATTGGAACCCAAGTCTGTTCTCCACTACCATGGTTGATCATTTATTCCTGTTCATTTCAATAATCAATTCTTGCTAATTAGCTACGCTGTGCCAAGGTGTAATTAATCAATAAAACAACTCTGTCGATCTGCAACAAACAGTGTTTTCTTTGCCGTATGGAACCCTATGGCAGTATTAATTCACTAGTTTGTTAGCTATAATACAGACGGTTGTGTCTGTAGGCAGCTGATGATGCATTTACAGTAACTGAAGGTCAGTATGTGTGTGTGAGAGAGGACCTGGCATACATTCTGAAGCGTTATTAGATTGGTTTGGACATGGAGTAGGCAACCAATAATGACGGCATGCCTGTGACTTGTCCTGTCTGCTCTGTATATGTCTTATGCATGGCAACAATAACGCCACACAATGAGACCATTTTAAGACATCTCAGTTTAAACCATGTGTATATATATGTCAATCAGCTCAGCATTTGCTGTAGGACCCCCATCTTCCACTCTCTCTATCTCCCCCTCTCTTTCTCCCCCTGCCTCTCTCTTTTTTCTGTGCTACTGTAAAGGACATCACACTGCTTGTTGAAAAGCTATCTGTTCACTGGCGCAAGTGGGGACACTTGAGGCTGAGGAGTAAGTTTCACAAATCCTCATTTGCTACACTACCCCCAGTTCTCTCTCTGTCCCCCTTCTCCTCTACTCCACCCTCTAACCCTCTCCTCTCCTGCTCTCTCCCCCTTGGTCATGGCCACTGATCCTTAGAGAAAGTCTTCATCTGGTCTAGGTTTCCATCAGAGTCAGCTCAATACCTAATTTAATCTCAATTAACTCCTATCGATCACTATGTTTCTCAGGCATACTGCTTCTGCTGCTACTGGGGAAAGGGCTACACTGATCGCAGATTGATCTATCTAGATTGGACTATTTGTTGACAGTTATCTAACATCACTGCAATAAGAGGTTTTCTTTACCACTTTGAGAAAAGGTAGATTTCCTACTTTTGCTAGTCATGTAGGTATTAGTCTTCCACACAGTGATCTGGTCCAGTTGGTGTAGCAAGGAAATGATCATCGTAGCTAAAAGTGCCTCATCATCTTCCCTGAGACCTGAAGTAACTGAATTATCTGTCACTTAAACTGAAGCTGAGCTTTGATTGATTGTTTTATTGGGACTGACAGTTGGCGTTGGGGTGCAGAGTGCAGAGTGATACTTGGGACATATGGCAGTATGCAGGGTTGGTACCTGCTAAATTGGCAGTATCAAACATCCACTTCTTTATTGTTTTTCATGATGTGTTGTGAGCTGGACTACTCTGTTCCACATTGCTCATTTAGACCAGGTTCAGTTCAGAAGGAAAGCTACTTTAGCACGGACATGCATACTGGAAAAAGTCAACCATGAGCACCGAGTTCCCTCTGTGAGCTTTGCTGGATGAAAGGGCAACAGAGAGACTCTGTCATAAATGATTAATTATGGCATGCTTTTGCTTTCATCATGATAGTGTGTGGTAGACTGTCATTTTTATTTAATGGGCATGTACATGCCTGATTGTTAATTATCAACTCAAGTACCTAACAAGATCTCCTCAGTGTACAGGCAGCAGGAGTCAGCATTTCTAAGCACTATTGGGTCTGCAAACCTTTCATCACTAATTGCTATCAGCAGGTTTGATGAAAGGATGCTCATGAAAAAGCAAAGGGAAAAGTTGAGTGCAAAACTTTTGGTCGTGGGGGTGGTACAGAATGAGTCATAGATTGATTAGTTAATCAATGGAATGGCAGTTTCTAATTACAAAAGGTTCAATTGATAAATGACCATATATACACTGCTCAAAAGAATAAAGGGAACACTAAAATAACACATCCTAGATCTGAATGAATGAAATAATCTTATTAAATACTTTTTTCTTTACATAGTTGAATGTGCTGACAACAAAATCACACAAAAATGATCAATGGAAATCAAATTTATCAACCCATGGAGGTCTGGATTTGGAGTCACACTCAAAATTAAAGTGGAAAACCACACTACAGGCTGATCCAACTTTGATGTAATGTCCTTAAAACAAGTCAAAATGAGGCTCAGTAGTGTGTGTGGCCTCCACGTGCCTGTATGACCTCCCTACAACGCCTGGGCATGCTCCTGATGAGGTGGCGGATGGTCTCCTGAGGGATCTCCTCCCAGGCCTGGACTAAAGCATCCGCCAACTCCTGGACAGTCTGTGGTGCAACGTGGCGTTGGTGGATGGAGCGAGACATGATGTCCCAGATGTGCTCAATTGGATTCAGGTCTGGGGAACGGGCGGGCCAGTCCATAGCATCAATGCCTTCCTCTTGCAGGAACTGCTGACACACTCCAGCCACATGAGGTCTAGCAGTGTCTTGCATTAGGAGGAACCCAGGGCCAACCGCACCAGCATATGGTCTCACAAGGGGTCTGAGGATCTCATCTCGGTACCTAATGGCAGTCAGGCTACCTCTGGCGAGCACATGGAGGGCGGTGCGGCCCCCACAAAGAAATGCCACCCCACACCATGACTGACCCACCGCCAAACCGGTCATGCTGGAGGATGTTGCAGGCAGCAGAACGTTCTCCACGGCGTCTCCAGACTCTGTCACGTCTGTCACATGTGCTCAGTGTGAACCTGCTTTCATCTGTGAAGAGCACAGGGCGCCAGTGGCGAATTTGCCAATCTTGGTGTTCTCTGGCAAATGCCAAACGTCCTGCACGGTGTTGGGCTGTAAGCACAACCCCCACCTGTGGACGTCGGGCCCTCATACCACCCTCATGGAGTCTGTTTCTGACCGTTTGAGCAGACACATGCACATTTGTGGCCTGCTGGAGGTCATTTTGCAGGGCTCTGGCAGTGCTCCTCCTGCTCCTCCTTGCACAAAGGCGGAGGTAGCGGTCCTGCTGCTGGGTTGTTGCCCTCCTACGGCCTCCTCCACGTCTCCTGATGTACTGGCCTGTCTCCTGGTAGCGCCTCCATGCTCTGGACACTACGCTGACAGACACAGCAAACCTTCTTGCCACAGCTCGCATTGATGTGCCATCCTGGATGAGCTGCACTACCTGAGCCACTTGTGTGGGTTGTAGACTCCGTCTCATGCTACCACTAGAGTGAAAGCACCGCCAGCATTCAAAAGTGACCAAAACATCAGCCAGGAAGCATAGGAACTGAGAAGTGGTCTGTGGTCACCACCTGCAGAACCACTCCTTTTTTGGGGGTGTCTTGCTAATTGCCTATAATTTCCACCTGTTGTCTATTCCATTTGCACAACAGCATGTGAAGTTTATTGTCAATCAGTGTTGCTTCCTAAGTGGACAGTTTGATTTCACAGAAGTGTGATTGACTTGGAGTTACATTGTGTTGTTTAAGTGTTCCCTTTATTTTTTTGAGCAGTGTAATAGCCAGTGTACTAAAACATTGTCTCACTCTTTGGTGCTCTCAGAGAGCTGTATGACATGGATTCTAATCATTATATGCATATTGTAAACAGTGTGTTATTGTCTTCATGTGAAGCATCTTGTTCGAGGCAAGCAACACTGAAGCATGCATGAGAGCACCAGCTGTTCCGGATGACTATGTGATCACGCTCTCCGTAGCCGATGTGAGTAAGACTTTTAAGCAGGTCAACATTCACAAGGCCGCAGGGCCAGACGGATTACCAGGACGTGTACTCCGAGCATGTGCTGACCAACTGGCAAGTGTCTTCACTGACATTTTCAACATGTCCCTGACTGAGTCTTTAATACCAACATGTTTCAAGCAGACCACCATAGTCCCCGTGCCCAAGGACACTAAGATAACCTGCCTAAATGACTACTGACCCGTAGCACTGACGTCTGTAGCCATGAAGTGCTTTGAAAGGCTGGTCATGGCTCACATCAACACCATTATCCCAGAAACCCTAGACCCACTCCAATTTGCATACCGCTCCAACAGATCCACAGATGATGCAATCTCTATTGCACTCCACACTGCCCTTTCCCACCTGGACAAGAGGAACACCTACGTGAGAATGCTATTCATTGACTACAGCTCAGCATTCAACACCATAGTGCCCTCAAAGCTCATCACTAAGCTAAGGATCCTGGGACTAAACACCTCCCTCTGCAACTGGATCCTGGACTTCCTGACGGGCCGCCCCCAGGTGGTAAGGGTAGGTAACAACACATCTGCCACACTGATCCTCAACACGGGGGCCCCTCAGGGGTGCGTGCTCAGTCCCCTCCTGTACTCCCTGTTCACCCATGACTGCATGGCCAGGCACGACTCCAACACCATCATTAAGTTTGCCGACAACGATGAGACAGCCTATAGGGAGGAGGTCAGAGACCTGGCCGTGTGGTGCCAGGATAACAACCTCTCCCTCAACGTGACCAAGACAAAGGAGATGATTGTGGACTACAGGAAAAAAAAGAGGACTGAGCACGCCCCCATTCTCATCGACGGGGCTGTAGTGGAACAGGTTGAGAGCTTCAAGTTCCTTGGTGTCCACATCACCAACGAACTTTCATGGTCCAAACACACCAAGACAGTCGTGAAAAGGGCACGACAAAGCCTATTCCCCCTCAGGAGACTGAAAAGATTTGGCATGGGTCCTCAGATCCTCAAAAAATTCTACAGCTGCACCATCGAGAGCATCCTGACTGGTTGCATCCCCGCCTGGTATGGCAACTGCTTGGCCTCCGACCGCAAGGCACTACAGAGGGTAGTGCGTACGGCCCAGTACATCACTGGGGCCAAGCTTCCTGCCATCCAGGACCTCTATACCAGGCGGTGTCAGAGGAAGGCCCTCAAAATTGTCAAAGACTCCAGCCACCCTAGTCATAGACTGTTCTCTCTGCTACCGCACGGCAAGCGGTACCGGAGTGCCAAGTCTAGGTCCAAAAGACTTCTCAACAGCTTCTACCCCCAAGCCATAAGACTCCTGAACAGCTAATCATGGCTACCCGGACTATTTGCACTGCCCCCCCACCCCATCTTTTTACGCTGCTGCTACTCTGTTAATTATTTATGCATAGTCACTTTAACTCTACCCACATGTACATATTACTTCAACTACCTCAACTAGCCGGTGCCCCCGCACATTGACTCTGCACCGGTACCCCCCTGTATATATAGCCTCCCTACTGTTATTTTATTTTACTTCTGCTCTTTTTTCTCAACACTTTTTTGTTGTTGTTTTATTTTACTTTTTTATTAAAAATAAATGCACTGTTGGTTAAGGGCTGTAAGTAAGCATTTCACTGTAATGTCTGCACCTGTTGTATTCGGCGCATGTGGCCAATAAAATTTGATTTGATTTGATTTTGAATCACTGTAATCCTATAGGTCTACTGGCTGTGTCTGTGGGCCGGACATACACCAGGAAGCTAAAACTTGAATTTAAAACTCTTGAGTTCCAAGACCCGACAGGGTTGGATCATATTCTGTTTTTCATTAATTTTCTCTTCATCTCTCTCTCAAACCAATTTGTGATGTGTAATTTCCTTGTTCAATAGAATGTTCAGGTGCCAAGTGGTTATGCTAGATATTTCCCTGAGCCAAATTGAAGCCTGAACTTAAACCACCATTTTCTAATTCAGACATTAGCCTAAAATGACAGTCTGTCTTCTGCTCTACGTCTTAAATCATTTTGTTGTTTCTAAAACATGAGGTAATTGAGTCCTTCAGAAGGACTTGTATAATCGAATAGCCATTGGTTAACAGCGGGATATGACCCAGAAGGACCAGCCTTGGCAATAAAGAGCTACTGACAGCTCAGTGCTAATCAGCTTGCTCCACAGTCGCCCATTAGATTGATTTAGAAGGGAAGTATATTTAGGCTCCATTCATGTTATTTATTTGCTTTAGGAACATAACGTACACTCACTCCATCTAGGAATTGGTGCATTAATTTGTTAATTGGAAGTGGTTTTCAAAGAGTAGGCTGTAGTACTATGTAGTACAGTGAGCTCCAAAAGTATTGGGACAGGGATTTTTGTGTTTGTTTTGGATCTGTACTCCAGCACTTTGAAGTTATACAATTACTATGATGTTAAAGTGCAGACTGTCATCTTTAATTTGAGTGTATTTTGTGTTTCAGATTATTTTGTGTTCAATAGAAATGAATGGTAAATTATGTATTGTGTAATTTTGGAGTCGCTTTTTTTTATTTTTTTTATGTAGTATGTTTCTAAACACTTCTACATTAATGTGGATGCTACCATGATTACAGATAGTCCTGAATTAATCGTGAATAATGATGAGTGAGTAAGTTACAGACGCACAAATATCATACCCCCAAGACATGCTAACCTCTCACCATTACAATAACAGGGGAGGTTACCAATTTTTGTGGGGTATGCCTGTGTAACTTTCTCACTCATCATTATTTACGATTCATTCAGGACTATCCATAATCATGGTAACATCCACATGAATGTAGCAGTGTTTAGAAACATATTCAAAAATAAAAGTGACTCCAAAATGACACAATACATTATTTACCATTAATTTCTATTGGACACAAAATAATCTGAAACACAACCAAAACAAACAGCAAATGCATCCAACACATTTGTAGAGTCAGAAGCTTGATGTATTCATTGTGTGCTAGGAATATGGTAACAAATACTTACATTTTTACTACTTTAATACACATTTAAGGGAATTTGTCCCAATACCTGACAATCTTCACTTGTATCATTTCAAATCCAAGGTGCTGGAGTACAGAGCTCACAGGACAGTATATGTATTGTGCTGTATGTTTATAGAGCTCCTTCATTTAGCAAACACAATCTCAAATGGAGAGAGAGCGAGAAATACGGAGAGAGTATAAGGCGAGGGAGGGAGGGAGGGAGGGAGAGAGAGAAGTGTTTAGGGAATATCAGTAACTCTTAAGAGTGCTTTCAGTCAGTGTTTTCCATTTCCTGTGTAAAGTGCACCACTGTCTGGGAGGAGCTGGGTGGAGTAATAACAGGCTATATACAATTGACAGGTCAATCTACACCTCGCTGCTATACATTCCTCTATCTAAGCCTGTAAAGCCTCCCTCACTCTATAGCTATACATTACACACACATTACATCATGCTACATTCACACACCTGTATCTAAATCTGCCCCATATTCCTCTCTGCTATACATTTAAGTGATAATGCCCGAGAAGCCAGTGTTTGAAGGATATATTGGCAGGTGTTATTAGGCCCGAGACGGCTTCGAGGGCATTATCACTTTTATACAACGGGTTAGCAACATATTCAAATAATGATTGACATATTTTCATTAAAAACGTTAATTTTATGAATTTATTCATACTATTTCATCCTTCCAGAAGATATAGCCCCGACACAAATCTAGGGTTGCTACCCAAGCCGGCTGGTCGTTCGTTCTATCGGTTCGGTTCCCAGAGATGCGACCCAGTCGTTCAGTCTTTTTGTTCTGTATCTATCATACTGGCTGGCAATGTTCTTATCTTTTGCTTGCTAGCTAGCCAACTACGGACCCTTGTGAAGGGGGTTTAAAATGGGGAATGGTTTTATGGTCACGCGTTGGAAGCAATGGCTGTAAAAGGGGAAGTAGGGAGAAGGGTTTTGCGGTTGATTGTAAAAATGATGAAAAATCCAGAGCGTGCATTAGCACTGCTGTTAGGCTAAAAGCAGAAGCGCCCGACCCAACCCTCAACTCCAATGATGTCATACACAAACAACCAATGGGATGCATCCTTCTCTAGCTTGACAGAGTACACAGTATATAATCAAGTTGCCCCTAAATGCTGATCCCAGGTCAGTTTTGTGTTTTAAGGCCCCATGGTTAATTTTAGAATGTGAGGGAAGGTAAGCTGATCCTAGATCGGTGTCCGAGGGCCACTGCTACCTGGACCTTACCTTGACAGGAAGCAAATGGATCCATGTCTGCATGTCCATACTAAGACATTAGTGTGAGTTATGGTATAGCTACTGACGGTCTATCATTGACTCTCAGAGCAAGGAGAATGGCTTAGGTCTATTAGGAAAGACCATTAGCCACACTTGGGTGCCCAAATGCATTATGTCTTTACCACTGTGGGGTATAGTGTAGTTAGCTGGGAATCTATCACTCATCTGGTCATGCTGCTGTTGTGCAAAATGATCTAAAATACTGAATTGCAAAGGGAACTTCTTCTGCACACTTACTGTGGTGTGTCAGTGAATATTTTCAGTTTATTGTGGATTCACTGTGGGGGAAAAAAAGAAGAGAGGCCTACTTTGACTGAATGGCTAAACTCTCACAGACCTTTCAAACCCCAGAGTGGATGAAATCCCTTAACAGTAGGCTAACTGTTTTCTTCAACAGCTACTGTAGCTGGTCTGCATCCAAATGGCACCCTATTCCCTACATAGTGCACTACTTTTGACCAGAGCCCTATAGGGTGCCATTTGGGACGCAGATGTCTCTGCCCCTCTCATTAAATTATGGAATATTCCTCTAGGTCACATGTTCACAGGCACTTAAGAGACTGCTGGTAAAACCTCTGGATGCCTGATGTCAGTCTGTAATCCTCACATAGAGCACAGGGATAGGCTGAATAATTCAACAATATGAGGCTGTGGTTCTCCTATAATTAACCCTTAGACTCCTGAGAGGGTGGTGGAGTACAGTATCTCATAAGTGTTCCTAGTGTGGTTGTTGATGTAGTGGTTGGAGGGAAGGGGGAGACAATGTGACCTGACTGAAAGATTCATGTTAGTGTGAAAGATGGAAGGATAGGAGGAAAGGAAAACAAATACATTAAAATGTGATAATCCTTCTCATCCCTCCTGCCCTCCACCCCTCCCTCTGTTCCTCCATCCCTCCAGACACATCTCAGAATACCATCCATACATGATAGGATACCATCATATCACACACACGCACGCGATATAAAGACACAGGCATGATGCACCGAGGAGGAGACTAGGGAGGAAGCAAAACAGAGATACAGAGGGATCTTCATCTCACTATCAGTTAAACCAGTTGTGTTCGAGCTGGGCTAGAACAAAAGCTAGCCACCCATCCCTACTCCCCTCCCAGCCTCCCAGCCTATCTCCTGTTCTATTCCTGGTCCTGTCCACCCAACCCAAGGTTATCTTCCAGAGAGGGTATACTTCAAAAGGTCTGTGTTGTACTGTGGTGGGGTTCCTTCTTCAAAGAGCACTGAGTCTCCCACGTCTGCAGCCCTCCAGGGCCCTGGATTGATTAGTGTCTGTTTAAGGCTGCTGAGCCATGTGCTGCTAACTCTTAGCTAGCTAACTCTCTAACTCAGCTAATCAGGACACAGTGAGAGGGGCATACAAACAGGGCATGCAGTAAGGATAAGGTGTATTATGCTGATATTCTGATTGGTTCTGAGGCTCATGCACAGTGTTTGATGCGAGTGAACCTGCAAAAACACCTCATATGATAGCTAGGTCATTTATTCATGGCCTGTGTTGCGTGATTACCTGTTGATTTCTGGGGGTTTGATGATAGGGAGGACACTGTACATACTGATGGAGCATTGAGACACTGCTATGTAGAGTTGTTAGCCTACTGTCAGTGGGAATACAGGCCTGTCGTGGTGGGGGAGGGGGGGGGCTCCAGCTGTTTCTCATTAGAGACCCCCCTACAGAGACGGAGATGGATACAGTACATAACACGAAGGCCACTATGTGTGTGCATGTATGCGAGACGCGTGCACGCATATATACAGGTAACTGCCAAAATAATGGAAACGCCAACATAAAGTTTCTTAATAGGGCATTGGGCCACCATGAGCCAGAACAGCTTCAATGCACCTTGGCATAGATTCTACAAGTGTTTGGAACTCTATTGGAGGGATGCGACACCTTTCTTCCATGAGAAATTCCATAATTTCTCGTGGAAATTATGCATGACCCAAAGCATGATGGGATGTTAATTGCTTAATTAACTCAGCATCTGCTTTCTATATACTTTGTATCCCTCATTTACTCAAGTGTTTCCTTTATTTTGGCAGTTACCGTGCAATGTCTACAGAATGAATTGTCCTTGAATCCCGACACCACTCCACTCCCCTCCCTCCAGCCCACCTCCTGTTGCCCAGAGGGGGGTTCAGCTATAGTCTTAATACTCCAGTCCAGAGGTCCTGCACTGTCACTGTGTCATCGACCGACCAGGCAGAAAAAAGTCAATTAACTAACAGTGATATGTCCTTCATATCGATCGAACTGGGCCCCATGCTGTGAGTTTAGTGTGGGGTCACTAGGATATGACAGCTGTGGTCACCAACCCTTGTCCTGGGAGAGCTATAGGAGGTGCAGGTATTTGTTCCAGCCCAGCACCCTGATTCAAGCATTCCATAATTATCAAGACCTTAGTTACAGTAGTTGAATCAGGTGTGTTTTAGAGCTGGGCTGGAATGAAGTCCTGCACTGTACATACTAGGTGGTAGAAGAGGGGGCTGTGTATCTAACAGGAGTGTGTGTGTGTGTCCAGGGCTGTAGACCAGTGTTTCTCTTCACAGGTGATGTTACACTCTGCTGGTCTGTATTAGTCTGGCACGGATCAGATGGCTCCTGACAGATCCAAGATGGCATGAAATGGAGAGTTTAACAGGGTGTCACTGTGCCAGAGCATGGCCCTGTGTGAGCTCAAAGAGCTGCTAATGATGACATCACCCCTGTGAATGAGTGTGCCAGCTGAGCCCGTCTGAGGGAGAGGGTACGGTGAAAGGGTACTGTATGTCGCTTCTAAGCAGAAAGAAAGAGAACCGGAGAGGGGAGAGAGGAGAGACAGGGCAGTATGGTGAATCCGTCTATTGTCTTGGGAAAGGGCTGTCTGTGAGAATGAGTGCAGAATACTGATGTGTGTATGTGTGTGTCCACTTGGGTAGCATAGATCAAATAGTGTTAATTCGACCCCTTTGGTTGATGTGTGTTGTTCGGTCTGTTGATACCTCAGCAGAAAGCTCTGTGAATCCTTGGTACTGGCAGTCCACAACACTGGCTAGCTCTACAGGGAGGGACCGTGTGTGAAACTCAGAGGTACTGCCCATTAGTATTCTGTTAGAGTAGATGTCTAAAGACACAAAGGAGAGATGAAGAGAAATGGAAGAGAGAGGAAGAAAGAGGCAAATACAGTGCATTCGGAAAATATTCAGACCCCTTCACTTTTTCCACATTTTGTGACGTTACAGCCTTATTCTAAAATTGATTAAATTATTATTTTTCCTCATCAATCTACACACAGTACCCCATACTGACAAAGCTAAAAAAAGGTTTTTAGAAATGTTTGCACATTTATAAAAATAAACACCTTATTTACATAAGTATTCAGACCCTTTCCTATGAGACTCAAAATTGAGCTCAGGTGCATCCTGTTTCCATGGATCATCCTTGAGATGTTTCTACAACTTGATTGGAGTCCACCTGTGGTAAATTGAATTGATTGGACATAATTTGGAAAGGCATGTCTATATAAGGTCCCACAGTTGACAGTGCATGTCAGAGCAAATACCAATCCATGAGGTTGAAGGAATTGTCCGTAGAGCTCCGAGACAGGATTGTGTCAAGGCACAGATCTGGAGAAGGGTACCAAAACATTTCTGCAGCATTGAAGGTCCCCAAGAACACAGTGGCCTCCATCATTCTTAAATGGAAGAAGTTTGGATCCACCTAGACTCTTCCTAGAGCTGGCCACCCGGCCAAACTGAACAATCAGGGGAGAAGAGCCTTGGTCAGGGAGGTGACCAAGAACCCGATGGTCACTCTGACAGAGCTCCAGAGTTCCTCTGTGGAGATGGGAGAATCCATCTCTGCAGCACTCCACCAATCAGGCCTTTATGTTAGTGGCCAGACGGATGCCACCCCTCATTAAAAGGCACATGACAGCCTGCTTGGAGTTTGCCAAAAGGCACCTAAAGACTCTCAGACCATGAGAAACAAGATTCTCTGGTCTGATGAAACCCAGATTGAACTCTTTGGCCCGAATGCCAAGCATCACGTCTGGAGGAAACCTGGCACCATCTCTACAGTGAAGCATGGTGGTGGCAGCATTATGCTCTGGGGATGTTTTTCAGGGAAAAATGAACGGAGCAAAGTACAGAGAGATCCTTGATGAAAACCTGCTCCAGAGCGCTCAGGACCTCAGACTGGGGTGAAGGTTCACCGTCCAACAGGACAACGAACCTAAGCACACAGCCAAGACAACACAGGCTTCATGACAAATCTCTGAATGTCCTTGAGTGGCCCAACCAGAGCCCGGACTTGAACCCGATGGAACATCTCTGGAGAGACCTGAAAATAGTTGTACAGCGACGCTCCCCATCAAACCTGACAGAGCTTGAGAGGATCTGCAGAGAAGAATGGGAGAAACCTCCCAAATACAGGTGTGCCAAGCTTGTAGCATCATACCCAAGAAGACTAGAGGCTGTAATCGCTGCCAAATGTGCTTCAACAAAGTACTGAGTAAAGGGTCTGAATACTTATGTAAATGTGATATTTTAGTTATTTATTTTAAATATATTTTCTTAAATTAATAAAAACCAGTTTTTGCTTTGTCATTATGGGGTATTGTGTGTAGATTGAGTTTTTTCTTTTTTTTTAATCAATTTTAGAATAAGGCTGTAATGTAACAAAATGTGGAAAAAGTCAAGGGGTCTGAATGCACTGTACATATTGAGAGGGAAAAAGACAAGTGATAGAAAGAGACGGTAAAACAGGCAAAGTGCAAGAAACAATTTCAAAATGCTAATATTTCTCCCATTCTTCTCTGTCAGGCTGGCCGTGAGAGATCGAAAGAGAGAGGTTGGGAGAATGTAAAATAGTCTGTGATTTTTAGTAATCAAAAAAGCTACTTTCCCTGCCATCCTCTCTGTCAGACCATGCTATGAGACTATAAAGACTGAGAGGGGCTCTGTCATAGGAGCAGACGCTCTCTTTCTCTCTCTGCCGCCGTCTGGTGGCACCCTCCGCAGGGTTTGGTCTCTTAGTCAGTCTGTGTGGTCTAGTCCCATGTGGCTTAGTTGGTAGAGCATGGCACTAGCAACGCCAGGGTTGTGGGTTCGATTCCCACAGGGGACTTATTCTAAAAAGTATGAAAATATACAGTACCAGTCAAAAGTTTGGACACACCTACTCATTCCAGGGTTTTTCTTTATTTTTACTATTTTCTACATTGTAGAATAATAGTGAAGACATCAAAACTATGAAATAACACAAATATAATCATGTAGTAACCAAAAAAGTGTTAGACAAATCCAAATATAATTTATATTTGAGATTCTTCAAATAGCCACCCTTTGCCTTGATGACAGATTTGCACACTCTTGGCATTCTCTCAACCAGCTTCATGAGGTAGTCACCTGGAATGCATTTCAATTAACAGGTGTGCCTTCTTAAAAGTTAATTTGTGGAATTTCTTTCCTTCTTAATGCGTTTGAGCCAATCAGTTGTGTTGTGACAAGGTAGGAGGGGGGGTATACAGAAGATAGCCCTATTTGGTAAAAGACCAAGTCCATATTATGGCAAGAACAGCTCAAATAAGCAAAGAGAAACGACAGTCCATCATTACTTTAAGACATCAATAAGGAACATTTCAAGAACTTTTAAAGTTTCTGCGACAGGAATGGATGAGGACTGCGACAGGAATGGAAGACCCAGAGTTAAGTCTGCTGCAGAGGATAAGTTCATTAGAGTTACCAGCCTCAGAAATTGCAGCCCAAATAAATGCTTCACGTAACAGTTCAAGTAACAGACACATCTCAACATCAACTGTTCAGAGGGGACTGTGTGAATCAGGCCTTCATGGTCGAATTGCTGCAAAGAAACCACTACTAAAGGACACCAATAAGAAGAAGAGACCTGCTTTGGCCAAGAAACACGAACAATGGACAGTAGACAGGTGGAAATGTGTCCTTTGGTCTGGAGTCCAAATGTGAGATTTTTTGTTCCAACCGCCATGTCTTTGTGAGACGCGGTGTGGGTGAACGGATGATCTCCGCATGTGTATTTCCCACCGTAAAGCATGGAGGAGGAGGTGTTATGGTGTGGGGGTGGTTTGCTGGTGACACTGTCTGTGATTTATTTAGAATTCAAGGCACACTTAACCAGCATGGCTACCACAGTATTCTACAGTGATACGCCATCCCATCTGGTTTGGGCTTAGTGGGACTATCATTTGTTTTTCAACATGACATTGACACCTCCAGGCTGTTTAAGGGCTATTTTACCAAGAAGGAGAGTGATGGAGTGCTGCATCAGATGACCTGGCCTCCACAATCCCCTGACCTCAACCCAATTGAGATGGTTTGGGATGAGTCAGACGGCAGAGTGAAGGAAAAGCAGCCAACAAGTGCTCAGCATATGTGGGAACTCCTTCAAGACTGTTGGAAAAGCATTCCAGGTGAAGCTGGTTGAGAGAATGCCAAGCGTGTGCAAAGCTGTCATCAAGGCAAAGGGTGGCTATTTGAAGATTCTCAAATATAAAATATATTTAGATTTTTTTAACACTTTTTTTTGTTTACTACATGATTCCATATGTGTTATTTCATAGTTTTGATGTCTTCACTATTATTCTACAATGTAAAAAATAGTAAAAAAAATAAAGAATAACCCTTGAATGAGTAGGTGTGTCCAAACTTTTGACTGGTAGTGTATGTGTAAAGGATTTCACGCTGCTTGCTTAGCGAGTAACACGTCCTTGCGTTTTGGCCCATACCTGGTGCGAACTCTGGACCTCTGCCTCACAAACACACGTGACCGTCCTCTCTCAAGAGTCTTAGCCGATCACGCCACCTCAAAAGCTATCTAACGAGGCTACGCAAGTGGGATACTTAAGGTTGAGGAGTGGGTTTCACACATCCCCATGTGCTACATATGCATTCACCACTGTAAGTCGCTCTGGATCAGAGCGTCTAGTCAAATGTATTGACCTCTCTCTTTTGCAGAGTTACATCTCCCTTTGCATGAGGGGGGCCAAGGGCTGGTGGACATTGGGTCCAGTGTGACATCTTTCTGTCTACAAGCTGCACAGAGACTTCTGTACCTGGATAGATGCTGCTTGGGCTGTTCTGAGGAGGGCAGGGGACCTTGGGTACGACAGGAACAGGTCATTATGTCAGCCATTACTCCGTAATACCGCGCTGTGTCTTTCGGCGTGGAAAGAGACGATCTGTTCACAGAGACGTTTACGGCCAGGAGCATGGAAAATGGAGGAGCCACTTTCACAACCCACTTATCCAGATCAGAGTGCTGACCTCTGCCAGCTTGTGAGAGCGGAGTTCACTAAGTTGGGTGACCTGCAAGAAGAGGCTAGGTGAAAACCTGCCAGCGATATGGCTTCCTCTATAAAGTCTACCAGGCTGCTGCACTACCATGCTTGTTCAGAGAGATGCTGGGGATTAAGCAGAGACTGGACCGTCGGGGGAACACCAGGTGGGTGAGGGAATGATCCTATAGTTCAAGACTCCGGAGCTGGGGGCCTTTTGCACGGCCAGCAAAATGGCTCTGTACGCGGTGGCTGTCAACGTGGCTCAGGAAGAGCATCTGCATGGGCTGAGGGCAATGGGGTGGCTGGGGGGTTTGGGACCAGGATCTTCTCTGAGAGGATGTTGGCGCTCCCTGTATAAGCCTTCAATAGCGTACTGTTGATCTACAGTGGAGGATAATTCACGGGGCTATTGCTACGAACAGATACGTGTCGCACCTTGATCCATCAGTGGGGAGGGGGTGTCTGTTCTGTGGGGAGGAGGAGACCGTGCAGCATCTGTTTTTTTCTTCTTCCAGGCTGGGTTTTTTTTTTCTGTCCTGGGTGGGTGGTGTACAGGGCTAGGGTTGGGGCTGACTATGGACCTATACGTTGGAGGGCCTAGGTATAGCGTAGCCAACAGGCGAAGGGACTGCCTAGTAAACTACCTGTTGGGGCAGATAGAAATGGCCGTGTGGAAGACCAGGAAACATGGGGGAGGGTGTGCTGCTGGTGCGGGCTCGGCTCACACTGGAGCATGTATATGGGGGACTGGTGAACCAGCTGGGGGACTTAGTAGGGGTGTGGTGCATCGGGGGGGTTCTATGTACAGTGGATGAGGAGGGGGCTTAGTTTGAACTTTCTAGGTCTGTTAAAATGAAGTAAAGTTTGTGCTTTTCTCCCGAGTGGGGTAGCAGTCTAAGGCACTACAGACCCGAGTTCGATCCCGGGTTGTGTTGCAGCCGGCCGCGACTGGGAGACCCATGAGGCAGCACACAATTGGTTAGGGGAGGGTTTGGCCGGCTGGGATGTCCTTGTCCCATCGCGCTCTAGCGACTCCTGTGGCGGGCCGGGCGCATGCACGCTGACACGGTCGCCAGTTGTACGGCGTTTCCTCCGACACATTGGTGCGGCTGGCTTCCGGGTTAAGCGAGCAGTGTGTCAAGAAGCAGTGCGGCTTGGCAGGGTCGTGTTTCAGAGGACGCATGGCTCTCGACCTTCACCTCTCCCAAGTCTGTACGGGAGTTGCAGCGATGGGACAAGACTGTAACTACCAATTGGGGAGAAAAAGGGGTACAAAATAAATGCATGTGTGCTTTTAATGATGTAACTATTGGGCCAATAAAGGTCTTTATTTGTGTTTTATCTTGCTCTCTATGTTGAGTGGGAGACGGAGATGGGACTAAGGCACTATGTCAGCAGGATGACTCTCTGAAAGTAGGACAAAACATTGTAACAGATTTCTTAGTGATGCCTGGACTATGAGTGAGTATAACTGAAACTGTAGCAATGTTATAACGACACACACACACACACACACACCTCAGACGCCACAGTCTGTTATTGTCTGTGGTGTTGTTTACTTTCTGCCATATTGGAGATTCTAGGAAACGTCTATGGTTGATCATCAATATATCGAGAGGCTAATATCACTTACATGGTATGTGATGTAATCTGATGTCATCCCCTGCGCTTTCTCTCTCTTCTCTGTCTTGCTCTCTCTCTCTTTCTCTTTCTCTCTGAGACGAGGACAAACATAAAACAGAGAGAGAGTGTGAGAGAGGACAGAGAAGAGAGAAAGCACAGGGGATGACATCAGATTATGTCTCAGACAGTCTGCCTCTCTGTGGAAACCAATAACAGCCTGCGGGTTTGAACTCCCATGTTTTCAACCGGGCCCACCTTGTAGAGCGGTGAATTGAATAACCAGCAGCTGCAGTTTGATCATTCGATCACTACTGGTACCACCAACCACCCAAATCCACCCCACTACAAGCTATCTTTGGATGAAGACCATAGACTGTGTTTGACTGCTTGACCAGGCATCCCTGAGTGTGTATGTGTCTGTTGGAAAGAGCGCTAAACCCTCCATGTGCTCTTAATACCTCTCTAGACTAGAGCCCTGAACCCTCCATGTGCTCTTAATACCTCTCTAGACTAGAGCCCTAAAGCCTCCATGTGCTCTTAATACCTCTCTAGACTAGAGCCCTAAACCCTCCATGTGCTCTTAATACCTCTCTAGATTAGAGCCCTAAAGCCTCTCTGTGCTTCACTCTCATTAGAGCATCCTAGCAGTACATCTGCTGACTCACCTTCTTCCTGTAAATGATATCATTTATTTATCTTTAGAAGGAGCAGAGAAAGTGTCCTCTCCTCTGAGGGATAAGATACTGAGACAGCTCCTCTCCTCTCCTCTCCTCTCCTCTCCTCTCCTCTCCTCTCCTCTCCTCTCCTCTCCTCTCCTCTCCTCTCCTCTCCTCTCCTCTCCTCTCCTCTCCTCTCCTCTCCTCTCCTCTCCTCTCCTCTCCTCTCCTCTCCTCTCCTCTCCTCTCTCCTCTCCTCTCACCACTTCCTGACATCAAAAAGCAGGAATTGCTGTCATTGACTCAGGGTGTAACAAACGGAAACGTGCAAACCAGGTGACCAGTTTGTAAGCATTTGTACCGTTAGTGTCGATGTCCGTGGCACTGAAATACTAACAGTCATACTGAAGCTTTAGCCCACTGATGCAGTTCAACATGATCTCTATCCCATGGAATGTCTGTTCGAAACACTGCTCATATAGGCTACCACAAAATGTAGTCAATGTTTCATGTTGGTCAAAAGTGCAGTACACACGGAATACGTAGGGTGTCATTTGAGACACAGCCACACTAGGATGATGTCTGTTCTTGCCAGACAGAGTGTGCCTCAAGAGAGGCTACATATTGGGATTTGCAGCAGATAAAAAGGCTTGGTGGCACCATGGCCTGTTCTGCTCTGCTCTGTAACGCCTCATCTGTCTCTAGTCAAGCAGGGAGAATGTTCTACTCTACCGTCAGAGGAAATTGGATGACCAGTGTTAGGGCATGCATCCCAAATGGCATCCTATTTCCTATATAGAGCCCATAGGGCTCTGGTCAAAAGTAGTGCACTATATAGGGAATAGGATGCCATTTGGGATGCTTCCTCAGCTTCTCTTCTCCACTTAAAGTGAGTGGCTGCGATAAGAGTTGATGCCATTGTAATGACATTGGAGGGGGACATTGTTTCATTTAGGATGACATTTACTCAACCCGTAGAGGTGTATAACGTATGATTTAATGTGGCTTTTACCTTGATGTATGTGGTCATAGTGTAAGTTATTCCTCAAGCATGTATATAGGTTTGTATGACCCACCTCTTTGACCATAGATTGGTAGACCAGTTGCTTGCCATGGGTAACATAGGCACTGTATTTCTCTTTACTGTCTACTGTACATGTCTTTTGGAAATCCATATTTTTATTTTTTTTACATTTTAGTCATTTAGCAGACTCTCTTATCCAGAGCGACTTACAGTTAGTGAGTGCATACATTATATTTACTGGCCCCCCGTGGGAATCGAACCCACAACCCTGGCGTTGCAAACGCCATGCTCTACCAACTGAGCTACATCCCTGCCGGCCATTCCCTCCCCTACCCTGGACGACGCTGGGCCAATTGTGCGCCGCCCCATGGGTCTCCCGGTCACGGCCAGCTACGACAGAGCCTGGATTCGGGAGACTTTATAAGCTGAAATTACATGTGCTCTCGTTATCAAAGGACACCTTTCATAAAAACGCTAGCGACATCTGACACAGTGTATGATTGTGCGTGCATGCGTGCGTGTGTGTGTTTTGGCAGATGAAGGGCAGTGTTTCATCATCAAACTACGGATGACCTTTAAACCTTCAAATGCTGGAGAAAAGGTCTCGCTCCTTTTCAGTAGCAAACAGCTTCAAAACAGAATATATAGCAGTCATAAACTATACAACATCCAAACATTCCTCAGTATATCCAATAGTTATCATGTTTAATTATGCTGAATCTGTAAGTGTACACAAATACATCTCTGTGCAAAATCATTCCTCTCTCCATTACAGTGTGGACTGAATCGCACCACTGGAGCTGAACTAATAGGGAGTCCCTGCATGGCTGTTTCAGTAGACTGTACTTATTCAGTGGCCCTGTAGGGAATATTACGTTTGTCTTTCCTCTTGTCCTACTTTACGTTAAGTGCACTTAAACCTATGTATTTACATGGTTATTATATTTAGGTTACGTTTAGGTTTCGCACCACATCATTTAAAGTGCTTCCAATCCGAAAAGTGAGTAAAATGTGCTTTGTCATTAATCTGTGTTCTGTTGCTAGAAGCTCAGAGGAGAGCAGGATTCTTTGCCTCTCTCCATCTTTCCATTTTTCTATTTTCCCAGCAGTCTTTGTTTTATCCCTCCTTCCCTTGAGTTCACCGTCGCTCTGCACCTTAAATAGATTTTCCTACTCTATGATGTTCTCCCTCTCAGCCTCTTGCTGAGCTGTGTATTGATTGGTGGAGTTGTGTGTGTGTGTGTGTGTGTGTGTGTGTGTGTGTGTGTGTGTGTGTGTGTGTGTGTGTTAGGGCTGCACAATTAATCCCCCCCAAAAATGCAATTAGATGTTTTTGCCCATATCATGCATCCCTGCTGTGTTTGTGTGTGCGTGTGTATGTATGCGAGGTGTGCTCCGTCCCTTATTCCAGTCACACTCCAAGGATCAGGGCGTACAATCCTTCAATGATTAGGCCATGGAATTCACATTACCACCAGTCATAGGTTGGCTGTGTAAAGTATGTCTCAACTGGTTTCAGTCTGGCCCTGTGGGGTTTTGTCATGCTGTCTGTAATGCACACCAGACCAGACTAGGTAGCAATTAAAGCTCCTATGATGTGATGCTATGCTACTGAAATGTCATAACTTCTCTCTCTCACCCACTCCCTCCTCTGCCCCTTCCCAGGCATTTGGCCAGACCTTCTCCACCCAGCGTAAGGTGGCTGCGGACGGGGAGACCAACGAGGAGACCCTCCTGCAGGAGTCAGCCACTAAGGAGGCCTACTACATGGGTCGCCTGCTGGGGATCCAGTCAGAGCTCAAACAGAGCCGGGCCGTCACAGTCAACACACAGGCCGACAACGAACACCTCAGTACCCTGCTGCAGGAGCTCAGAGAGGTGAGGAACCAGGGGTTAGAGGTCAGGGGGGAGGGGTTTAGAGGAGACTCAGAGCAGTTATTGGCGGTGGTGGGCCCATTATTTGATCTTAAACACAGTTTAGTGTGTGTGGCTTATATATCCCTATCAATGCCAATCAATAATAATATTTAGGATGTCCTAGGCTATAAAGTCCTTTTCACGTCAACATTTGTCACAAAATGCTTTACAGTAAATCCTTGTTGTGTTTGATAGTAAACAGTCCAGTGTTGTTTTGTGATAATAACCTCAGGTCTTGTGTATTTGATAGTACTCCGTGTTGTGTGATAACTAACCCCTGGTGTTTGTGTCTGTCCTGTAGAGTAATGAGATGTTGGAGCTGCAGCGGAGCCGGATGAGAGAGGAGATCAGGGAGTATAAGTTCAGAGAGGCCCGACTCCTACAGGACTATACTGAGCTGGAGGAGGAGAACATCACCCTGCAGAAACTAGTGTCCACACTCAAACAGAACCAGGTGAGAGAACACACACACAGTACATACACACGCATGCGGTTGCACAAACACACACACGAATGTACAGTGGGGAAAAAAAGTATTTAGTCATCCACCAATTGTGCAAGTTCTCCCACTTAAAACGATGAGAGAGGCCTGTAATTTTCATCATAGGTACACGTCAACTATGACAGACAAAATGAGAAAAAAAATCCAGAAAATCACATTGTAGGATTTTTAATGAATTTATTTGCAAATTATGGTGGAAAATAAGTATTTGGTCAATAACAAAAGTTTCTCAATACTTTGTTATATACCCTTTGTTGGCAATGACACAGGTCAAACGTTTTCTGTAAGTCTTCACAAGGTTTTCACACACTGTTGCTGGTATTTTGGCCCATTCCTCCATGCAGATCTCCTCTAGAGCAGTGATGTTTTGGGGCTGTCGCTGGGCAACACAGACTTTCAACTCCCTCCAAAGATTTTCTATGGGGTTGAGATCTGGAGACTGGCTAGGCCACTCCAGGACCTTGAAATGCTTCTTACGAAGCCACTCCTTCGTTGCCCGGGAGGTGTGTTTGGGATCATTGTCATGCTGAAAGACCCAGCCACGTTTCATCTTCAATGCCCTTGCTGATGGAAGGAGGTTTTCACTCAAAATCTCATGATACATGGCCCCATTCATTCTTTCCTTTACACGGATCAGTCGTCCTGGTCCCTTTGCAGAAAAACAGCCCCAAAGCATGATGTTTCCACCCCCATGCTTCACAGTAGGTATGGTGTTCTTTGGATGCAACTCAGCATTCTTTGTCCTCCAAACACGACGAGTTGAGTTTTTACCAAAAAGTTCTATTTTGGTTTCATCTGACCATATGACATTCTCCCAATCCTCTTCTTGATCATCCAAATGCACTCTAGCAAACTTCAGACGGGCCTGGACATGTACTGGCTTAAGCAGGGGGACACGTCTGGCACTGCAGGATTTGAGTCCCTGGCGGCGTAGTGTGTTACTGATGGTAGGCTTTGTTACTTTGGTCCCAGCTCTCTGCAGGTCATTCACTAGGTCCCCCCGTGTGGTTCTGGGATTTTTGCTCACCGTTCTTGTGATCATTTTGACCCCACGGGGTTAGATCTTGCGTGGAGCCCCAGATCGAGGGAGATTATCAGTGGTCTTGTATGTCTTCCATTTCCTAATAATTGCTCCCACAGTTGATTTCTTCAAACCAAGCTGCTTACCTATTGCAGATTCAGTCTTCCCAGCCTGGTGCAGGTCTACAATTTTGTTTCTGGTGTCCTTTGACAGCTCTTTGGTCTTGGCCATAGTGGAGTTTGGAGTGTGACTGTTTGAGGTTGTGGACAGGTGTCTTTTATACTGATAACAAGTTCAAACAGGTATCATTAATACAGTTAACGAGTGGAGGACAGAGTAGCCTCTCAAAGAAGAAGTTACAGGTCTGTGAGAGCCAGAAATCTTGCTTGTTTGTAGGTGACCAAATACTTATTTTCCACCATAATTTGCAAATAAATTCATTAAAAATCCTACAATGTGATTTTCTGGATTTTTGTTTTAGATTCCGTCTCTCACAGTTGAAGTGTACCTATGATGAAAATTACAGGCCTCTCTCATCTTTTTAAGTGGGAGAACTTGCACAATTGGTGGCTGACTAAATACTTTTTTCCCCCATACACACACACACATGCACACACAGACACACTCAAACTTACACATACATGTGGTTACACACACACACAAATGTACGCATACACATGCACACACACAAACACACACACACTCAAACGTACACATACACGCATGCATACACAGACACACTCAAACTTACACACACATGCGGTTGCACACATACACACGCACGCACACACACACACACACACACACACAGTGTACCCATCCCTAACACCACATTATGCCTCTCCCTCTACCTTTTACTCCCCTCCTCCCTCCTTCCCTCCCCTAGGTGGAGTACGAGGGGTTAAAGCATGAGATCAAGGTTCTGGAGGAGGAGACCGAGCTGCTGAACAGTCAGTTAGAAGACGCCTTACGTCTCAAAGACATCTCCGAGGCCCAGCTAGAGGAGGCCCTGGACTCCCTGAAGAGCGAGCGGGAGCAGAAGAAGCATCTCCGCAAGGAGCTGGTCCACCACCTCAGCCTGTGTGACGTCCAATACACCGGCAGTGCCCACCTCACTTTCACCTCAGCGCCACCTAGTGGCACGGCTACGCCTGTCGCCGCCCTGTCGCCCAGCTCAGAGGAGCCGGGCAGGTGTAACGGGCATCTACATGGAGGGTCGGGGACGGGGTCGCTGCCCAGGGCCAATGGAGAGTGTCGGGGAGCGGGGAGGAAAGGAGAGGGGATGGTGTCGGATCTGTTCAGTGAGATGAACCTGACAGAGATACAGAAGCTCAGGCAGCAGCTGCTACAGGTGGGTGGAGAAGTACAGTTCACTCAGTTTGAATAAGTAGAGTGGTTTCGGTGGCTCTAGAGTTTGGTGCTCGGATTTCTCAGTGTTATACACATGTAACAATGACATACAGGAGTATATCAGAACACTGTGGCAAACATGACATACTCATTCTAACTCATGTATGTAAACATAAACAATATTGCAAAGTGCACACATGTACAAATCAATACTGTACATATGGACACACATGTTTATATCCCCTCAGCAGCCCCATATTGCAGATGTGGGAATAAGTGTTGAATTATTCAGAGTGAGAGAGACTGCTGACATAACCTCACTGCATGCAGCTCTCTCTCTCTCTTCCTGTTCTCTCTCTCTCTCTCTCTCTCTCTCTCTCTCTCTCTCTCTCGGCCTGCCCCTCCCTTTCTCTGCCTCTTTCAAGACTATAAATAATCAAGTTTATACCAGCAGTCAAATAAAGTGTTGTAGCACCAGTGAGAAGCTGTGGGAACAGCTGTTACTGGACCACTGGCTGTTACATGGACTCTAATCAAAATGTCCGACATTTTGTTTCCCAGTGGGTGTCTCCTCTTCTGTAGTTTCCTCCAGCCCAGTGGGCCAGTGAGATGAAGATGCAGCAGGATGAAGTGTGTGTGGGGTTGATGTGTGTCCAACCATTTACTGCAATCCCTGTAGGTGAAACTGCATCTCCCCACACATTCCCTCAGCCTCTCTCAGATTGGCTGGACTGGATGAAGGGCTTATTTATATCCTCACTGACACACTAGACTATTGATTTGCCCTCAGTAGTGTGCAAGGTTTACTGTTCCCTCTGTATTGTGCAGGGTTTAGGCCCTGCTGAAAGAACTGCATAGACCAGAATGGTCTAGTTGGGTATTCTGGTTTACTAGCATAGTCTAGCTGGATTTGCTGGTGACCAGCCTTAGCTGTGTTTTGGTCACTGGTGACCAGCCTTCGCTGGTGATATTGGTATGCTGGTGACCATGCTGGTCTATGCTGGTCCAGCATGGTCAAGCTGGTCTGACCACGCCCATCATTATCATATTTCCCAGCATGCTCTATTGCAGTTGATTTTTTTAGAATTGTTTCAATATCTTTTTTGGTTGTTGTGTTTTTGCACAATTGATTGATTAATTAATCTTATGCTACACAAAGATAAATAACATACATTTTTCTAAACTAATCCAATCTGTTAATTGGATTTATTGCACCCGTTACTGAAATGGTTGTTCCAGTTTAGATCATTTGGGTAGCCTCATTTATTCTTCTTTCTGATCCTGGCAGTCATTCTGAATGCATGTTGTGGATGGAGAAAAAAAAGTTAGTTGTTGGATACCCCCACTCTGGCTGGATAAACATCACTTTGCAGGCTAGCATAATGTGACTTGATGCTGGTTTTGCTGGTGACCACCTTATGCTGGTCACCGTGTCCAAAACACAGCGAAGGTTGGTCACCAGCAAAAACACAGCGAAAGCTGGTCACCAGCAAAAACACAGCGAAGGCTGGTTACCAGCAAAACACAGCGAAGGCTGGTCACCAGCAAAACACAGCAAAGGCTGGTCACCACTAAAACACAGCGAAGGCGCCACAAAAGCACAATAAAGGCACCACAAAATCAGAGTGAAGGCTGGTCACCAGCAAAACCAACACCTATGCTAGATCAGCCTATGCTGGTCTATGCTGTTTTTTTCAGCAGGGGAGTTGAAGTGGTCTGTGCGGAGTGTGCAGGAAAATTATGCAGCTATTTAAGTTCATGGAGCTGGAGATGATAAGGAAAGCTACTAGTTTAACAATAGGCTGACAATAGCTGTGTGTGTGTCCATAGGTGGAGCGAGAGAAAACTGCGCTGTTGATCAGCCTGCAAGAGTGTCAGACGCAGCTGCAGCATACACAGGGTGCCCTGAACGAGCAGCACGAGAGGGCCCTCCGCCTCAGCGAGAGAGTCACCGCCCTCAGGCGCCTGCACAGGGAGGCTCAGCTTACCCAGGAGGCCCAGCACGACCAGGAGACCCACCTCAACCGAGAGGCCCTGATGGAGCAGGGAGAAGAGGAAGAGGAGGAGAAAGAGAAAGGATTAATACACAGCAGGGGCCAGGCATTCTGCCACCAGACCCCGGGTCTGGAGATCCTGCAGTGTAAATACAGGGTGGCTGTAACCGAGGTGGTCGAGCTAAAGGCTGAGCTGAAGTGTCTGAGAGAGAGGTACAACCAGTGTGTGGAGGGCGGGGTGGAGGAGAGGACGCGGGGAGAGGCCCAGCACAGATCTCTGGAGCAGCAGGTGGGGAGGCTGGAGAGGAGCTGCCGGGAGGGTAGGGAGAGGGTGGGGGGCCTGGAGACAGAGCTGAGAACAGCCAAGAACATGGCCAGCGAGAGCCAGGGGGCGCTCAACGCAGCGCAGGACGAACTGGTCACCTTCAGCGAGGAGCTGGCTCAACTTTACCACCACGTCTGCCTCTGTAACAACGAGACGCCCAACCGGGTGATGCTAGACTACTACAGACACGGCAGAGGACTGAGGGGTATCAGTGCCTCGCTCAAGGGTGACGACACCCGCGTTCTACTCACGCCCCGCCTCGCCCGGCGGCTCGCAGCTGTTGCCGCGGCAACCTCGTCGTCCACGGCGGAGTCTCGTAGCCCCTCGGAATCCCCATCCAAAGAGCGGTTGTCAGGAGAGGGGGGCCGGGACAGGGACAGTCCTGTACCCCGCACCCCTCCTACGGGCTCCCCCAGCATCAGTGCCTCTTCCTCATCTTCATCATCATCGTCACCTGCGGTAGAGCCAGCTGGAGACCTGCGTAGGGAACCTATGAACATCTATAACCTCAACGCCATCATCAGAGAGCAGGTGACTCCGTTTGAATCATTTGAATAAACATGTCAAACTGTGTATTTGTCATACTTAAACAGAATATAATTTCATATATCATTACATCTTTGTTTTCATTGGCAGTTCAAACCTGAAACAGTTTGTTCGCCATGTGATATCTTTAACCTTCCAAATGCTCATCATGAAGCTAACAGACACAGATTTGAGAATATATGACAACATTAGCTAATGTTCGCTAACAATCTCCCTTGATGAACATGCTGTAGGTGAGGCACCTCCAGAGGGCAGTGGACCGGTCACTCCAGCTGTCCAGACAGAGGGCTGCAGCCAGGGAACTGGCCCCACTGTTTGACAAGGACAAAGAGGCCTGTATGGAGGAGATACTGAAGCTCAAGTCCCTGCTCAGCACCAAGAGAGAACAGATAGCTACCCTCAGACTGGTGCTCAAAGCTAACAAACAGGTCAGACATGGATATGGCATCCGAGATATGGATTACTATGAACATGGATTAAGCATCATGCTGGTCATTCGCTGTCTAACACTGCCTTGCTAGAATCTACTTTGAGACTCATCGCAAGCAATCTCCAAAAGCTGTAGATGGTTCTCACACAAACTGGGTTTTTTTAAGGCTACCAGGCTACAGTGGCCATCAGGATATCTAGAGGCTGCTGTCACAGTCACGCTAATGTCCTCACTTTGAGTTTTCGATTGTTTTCTAACTCCCTTGAGGAAAAATGTATTCTGACCTCAATGGGACTTTCTGTTTAAATAAAGGTTAAATAAATGTCCCTGTTCCCTTGTTCTTACAGACTGCAGAGAATGCCCTGGCCAACCTGAAGAGTAAGTATGAGAATGAGAAGCACATGGTGACAGACACCATGATGAAGCTGAGGAACGAGCTGAAGGCCCTGAAGGAGGACGCTGCCACCTTCTCATCGCTCAGAGCCATGTTCGCCACCAGGTGACTATTTCTCTCCTCTCTCTCTCCCTTCATCTCTTTCTTTTATTGACTTCTTATTGTTCACTACCAGGTGAGAGACCAGGGGAGACCAGGGACAGCTTGTTAAAGGGATAGACTAGTTCTACATCCTACCCTTACTATTTCTACCCCGCTCTCTCCATTATTCTCTCTCTCTCTCTCCCTCTCTCTCTCTCTCTCTCTTCTCTACTTCTTATCCTGTTATTTCTTCTGAACCTATCTCCACCTACACTGTGTAACCAAAACTTTTGTTTTTTGTAAGCACCCAACCCCTCTCCTTGAAACTTCTCAGGTGTGACGAGTATGTGACTCAGCTGGATGAGATGCAGAGGCAGCTGGCTGCGGCGGAGGACGAGAAGAAGACTCTCAACTCCCTCCTGCGTATGGCCATCCAGCAGAAGCTAGCCCTGACCCAGCGCCTGGAGGACCTAGCCTTCGACCAGGAGCAGTCGCACCGCACCCGCGGCGGCAAGGTGGCCCGCATGAAGAGCAGCACTCCCAAAGTAAGTCCCGGTCCTCCGTCAAGCCCCACCACCGGCGCTGGCGCCCCCTTAAGTCCAATCTCTGCTACTACAGACGGCCTAGCCCTGGGCTCCCCTACGTCACATCATAGACACCCCCTCAGCCCCTCCTCCACGGCCCCCTCAGGCCCCACAGTACCAGGCAGCCCCCCCTCCCTGGAGGAGCCCTCCTCCTCCTGGACCCCCCCATCCACCCCCCACATGCTGGCTCACTCCCAGTGGGCCCTGGGTGTCCGGACATTAGAGGTCGACTCCCACAGTTTCAGTCTAGACACCCATAGTTTTAGTTTAGCACGTAGCACTACTGGGCTCTCCAGGCATTACTCCTCAGACTCACGGCCATCTCCTAGCAGGGGTGCTCAGCCTGACTCGGCCCCCTCCTCCCCCTACCGTTCTCCCATACTGGGGTCTCGCCGGTTGACGTGGAGCTCCCCTCGAACTCGCCCCCTTACCAACCTGACACGTACCTCAGCCCTTTATATCCCCTCTTCTTACACCCCTCCTAGTTCCTATATCCCTTCTAGTTCTTACACCCCTCCTAGTTCCTATATCCCTTCTAGTTCTTACACCCCTTCCTCCCCTTATACCCCCTCCAGTTCCTATACCCCTTCATCTGCTCATTACTCCCCTTCATCATATACCCCACCCTCTTCATACACCCCCCACACTTCATATAGCCACATCAGCAGCTACACGCCACTCTACCCTAGGTACTATGGTTCCCATCGGCCCCCTCACTGACACTAAACTACAGTTCCCATAAACCTCCTCACTGACAACACTACAAATCTCATGAGTCCCCTCTCTAAACAGAACTACAGATTCCATCGGCCCCTTCAGACGCTAAACTACAATTCCCATCAACCTCCTCACTGACACTACTACAAATCCCATCAGCCTCTTCAATGACACTAAACTACATTTCCCATCAGCCCCTGGGGGAGTGGGTGGGGCTCACAGAGAGGAGGACAGACTGGTTTCCTGTTTCTTGTGCCTAAGCCTCTGGCCTCGATGCAGCATGTGGATGTGGCTCTGTATTGGCGTGAATGTTCAGACTGACTTTCCTCAGGGATTTAACACAACATGGAGCACAAGTGGCCCTGCCTTCCTCTTATTCACAGACTGTTGATCGGTCGAAACTACAGGAGAGACAGGACACTTTACAGACCATACATACACAGTAGTTTTGGTCTTGCCCTTTAAATCAAATCACCATCCACACAAGCGAATGAATATGTGTGCAGGACCTTACCGCTGTATGGAAAGACAGATGAGAAGGACATTTAGGTTAACTGGACATTTGAAGGAATTTTTTCACGTTGGACTGAGGTCTCGACAGATCAACCACTTACTTGACAGTGTTATTCTCTCTCTCTGTTTTTAATGAAAATCACACATACTGTAACCAAATGTCATTCAAAGCAAGTATTGGATAAGACCGATAAATGATTATGGATTGTTTGCTATTTTTAATTGTTCAGTTATTACTCACAGCTCTGTACACACTGTCCTCACAATGTTAATGCGGTCATCCTCACATCTGCTGTGTAAGCACTGGCACATCTTTAGTCTAGCACCACCCAATGGCAGTTTGTAATATCACCATTTATTTAGGACTTAAGAGACTGAAGACTTACGTCGAGGTTGAAGATCATATTAAACCTGTAACATAAATTACCTGGAATCAGCACACCATGATGGTTTTAATGTTAGCATTATGAGACAGAGCGAGCTAGGTGATTCTGGGTTTCATATCAGTAGGCGAGACAGACAGTGAGCTGTAGCTACACAGCACCCCTAGTGCCTCGGAGGGTAACTCCAGAGGAACACAGCAGCATAGATGGATGAATGTAATAGATAGAAACTCACTTACCACCAAACTCAGGGAAGCTGACACACACACCAACTGGGGTTCAACAAGAATGTATTGTTAACCAGAATTATCATTACACTGTTATAGAAATATAGACAAACATTTGAATGACATTTAGGCTATGGGTTAGTTAGCATAGAGCTACTGTATGATGCATAGATGGGATTTCACAGTTTCTGCACACATGATAGTGTGTCACCTGTGTATGTGTGTGCCTTGACAACTACAGCACCTGCTCAGTACAACGACAATGACTGATAAGACATGATTTCTATCAACTCACCTATTTTCTTTAAGAACTATTTTTTTCATGCCAACGACAACAGTTTGACATTGTTTTTTGGCCCTATCCCATAGGTTAGAATGGACAATAACAAAGCCTTGCCAAATGATCAGCATTAGTGTCTGTAGACAGTGCTCTTGATGAGGGATACACTGCTACTGGGTGTTAGCCAGTGAGTAGGCTTTGCCAACTTTGGCCCAATCCATGCACAGTTCGGTTTAGACAGGAAAAACTAAGGGGATGTGGCTGATGTGCAAACCGATATTAAATTTTTGAATTGGTTAAAATGAGGTTAAGGTTATGAGTTTGGTTAAGGTTACAGTTATGATAAGGGTCAGTTATAGATTTTGGCTAGTTGGGCTGTCAATGGGATACTGGTCAGAAAAGTCTCCTTAGTCTCTCCCGGTTTTGACCCCCCTCTCTAGTATTGGCCCAGTCCAGTTTCCCCCCCCCCCCCCCCCCCCCCACCAGTTCCAAGTTTGGAGCCCAGTGTACCACAAAAACACTGTGTGTTTATACTCTAACAATCCCAGTCTCCATTGGTTCAAGTGATCTACATATACCCCAACATTTTGTTATAACATGCAATATGGAGCTAAAAACGCATTTGACAGGACTCCTCTCAGCTACTTTGTTGACACCGTTAGGTGACATTTACATATTTTTCATAACAGAAATACTCACTGTTCTTGCACTCATTGTTGGGCTGATTGAGCTGGTTGAATGTTTTTTCCAATAGTCATCTAATGGTGAATGTACAGAAACACAATCAAGACTGTAGATTTGGCGTGGGAACCACCTCAGTGACAAGTTTTATACAAGGAGTTTGTATTACGCTACTTTATTTATTACACTTTATCACGTTAGCGATTACTGTACATGTGTATGACTCTGTCCCATTCTCTATCTTATACACCAGCACCATCTACCTGCCTTGGCACAACACTGTATGCCTGTTACTTTGATAAGAACACCTTTGTAGTTGTAGGTTATAATATGGAACATTTCCATCAGATGGTAAATGAGCTGGATATAGATATTTTCTGCAATGAGGGAATGAAAAGGGAAGGATTGTCAAATATCAAATAGATGCTAGGGGTCGCTGTCTTAGCTTCTCAAGAAAGGAAACCAGTGTGACCTCCTCTCTGTGAAACCCTCCTCACTCCGCCCAACTCACACTCAAATATATACACACACACACACACACACACCAAACTCATTACAGTTTTAGGTCCCGCTACATCACAATTCCATCCGTACATGCAAGAGGATCTCAGTCCTGTCAAATGCGTTGTTCGTCCTTCCCCTTTCAGATGTATTCGTTTCCCACCACATCTATTTGCCAGTGATTTCTCCCTCTGTGAATACAGTGAATGCAATTTTCCTCTTCTGCTCTCTGTTTCAGGAGTCTTTCATAATGTGAAAAATTGTCAATCTAAACACCCTTGCCTGTGCTAAAGCCATTTCCATTTCCAGGCAGACTGTTAATAGTTACCACTGATTGTCAGCCTGTTAGCTTTTGAGCACTTTATATGCATGTGTATATAACACTGAGGATTGGAAAGCTGTTTCCTGTGTACAGTGCTATGTTCATACTCTTCGTATATACTCTAAATATCATGTATAAATTACCTGTATTTTGTGTGTCGTCGTCCTTTCTGTTTTGAGTGTTCTTGAACATCTCTCTCGTGTTCTCCTCTCATGGGTTGGGGAAGAATGCCTTGTCATCTTAGTTTCATGAAGTAGCTGTCATGTGTTCCACTCAGATATGCATAGGCCTACTTTACACAGCCTGCTCAGTTATTGCACAAGCATACAGGGATTCATCATTGGAAGCTGTAAGCATACATTCCATTGAACAGTACAATATATCAAATACATTAGTTGTTAGGCATTTGAGAATATTTAAGAATAGAAACATTCTTGCAGAAAATGTGTAACTGAATGTGCTTCTTGAAAACGCTGATATTGGGGGGATTTTCTTGGTAAGTACTCTGTATCTTTCCCTTGCTGGATATGATCATCTGTGATGTCCCCTACTCTCCATCCATGTCACCTCTCTCTACAGTACTGTCTCTCCATCTAATCTGTCAGTCTCTCATAGATCGTCAGAAGTCTGCTGCCACAGTGCCACCCGTCTCCTCACAGCTAAGGTGGGAGAAGGCCTCCCAAGCTAGCAGGTAAACAACTTAGACCAGACCAGGCTAAAACTAGCCTGAGTACCAGTCTGTTTGTGCTATCATGCCAACTCCTCACTCATTATCATGCCACAAAGCAAAAGCAATGAGTTGGCAAGAGCGCAAACAGATCTGGGACCAGGCTAAAACTCTCCTTTTGACTGAAACGTTGCACGTGTTTTCAGTATATGTAAATTTTTTCTATTTAATTTTGCTTGTACAGTATAGCCAGGGTACAGCATCAGGAAATCAATCCTGTGTGTTTTGGGTGTGTGTGAGTTTTTATGCCTTTCTTGACCTACCATGAACACTATAAATGAGTCCATTTTAAATCATAATTGATATATCCTTTTGTCTGAGTGATCGAGGTAGATATCTGAGATCTTTGTCAGGTACAGTGTGTCTCCTGTTATCTCCTCTTCCTCTTGTCTTCTGGTTGTCTCTGGTCGTGCTCCTCCCAGACGTAGCATTGTGTCAGCTATCCAGGAGCACCGAGCTCACTGGCCCCTGAGCAGCAACAGCAGCAGCCCCCCACGAGTGCCTCTCCTCTGGCTCGCCCAGCCGCCTTGTCCCCCTGGTCCTCTATAACCCTGGAACTACTACACCCTGACCTCTAACCCCATCACAGGACTCTGCAGAGCAAAGCCGGAGCAGTGCGTCTCACTGTGGAAGAGAAAGACGACACTCACAAAGACTTATAAAAGACTGTCTGACTGAAAAGAGCGACATGCCGCCATCTTTACTACCGAGCTAGCTATTAGTCATTATTCATCATGTATTTGTCTATGGTGTTTTGGGGGTTGTTGAAACATACTTTTATGTTACGACCAGTGATGATCATTTTGTTGGGTTCAAGAGTTGGACAACTGTTGGGTTTTGCTGAATGTATAGCTAGCTGTACAATCATTAATGGCACCATACAGTATGTAGCGAATGCCAAGGTGGCAGAGGACAAAGCCATAACTGTGTATTTGAAATGCATGTAAAAGGTATTAGCTTTCACAAACACAGATTGTTTAAGTCATTTTCTGCTCTTTTTGGATTCGGTTCATCGCTTGTCCCACCCCTCACCAAGATTGTAGCTTGTTTTTTTATATTCTATGCTTTAAAACCACTTTGCTCACACAGCTACGGTATATGTAAATGTTTCTATTGCACTTTGTTTTACAGGATAAGAGATTTCCAAACATTGTAAAGGCTGACAGTGTTTTGTACCATCATCCTCCTTCCTTGGTTCTACAGTATCTATGTTGAAACATCATCTTTGTACCAAATGACATCATATTCCCTAAAGTAGTGCACTACATAGGGAATAGGGTGCCATTTGGAACGTACTTTTCGTCAAGCTATTTCTCTGAAGGACTGAATCAACCTCCTGAATAACAAGCACAAACTGACCAATGCATTCCAATACTAGTTGTGATCGACTGTTAACTTCACTGGGTTAAATCCTGATGTTGAAAGTAGATCTCGATCCAAGATTGCCTCTTGTTTTCTACATACTGTATATGGAAGTAACCACGCTGGATCGGCGTGTAGACAGATTTAGCTATAGAATAGTAGTACTAGTAGCACTGTATGGTAGTAATAGTAGAGGTAGTTGGCAGTTTATACTGTACTGTATTAAACCATGATGCTATGTATCCTAACCTAGAAATACCCATTTGGATCTTTTCTCAAACCACCACCCAGCAACTTTTAACCATCTATATAAAACGTCCACTCACAGTCACAACTCATAGGCATGGCAATGGGATGTATTCACACACTTCAACCTGGCTTTAGACTGAACATTCTGTTTCTACAGGATCTCTGACCATTACTGTGGTTGCTAACTACAGTAAGGTTTCAAAAATGTTGGGTTTTGTCATCCTTTTGTGTTATTCTGGTGAATGCTGTCTGTCTGCTCCATTCCCTCCATCTATTACAACTGGAAGCCATGTAACAAACTGCCAAAGATCCCACTAGGCTTCTCAGACATCACATGAAGCAGATGAAGGAGAGGGAAGGGGTTTTGTGTAACCAGCCGGAGACTGTATTAACCCACAGAGCTAAAGCCCTAGGCATTCGTTTGGGAGAGCAAACTGTTTTTGGAGCCCAATGGCAAGAGGAAGGGATATCTTGTCAGTTGCACAATTGAATGCATTCAACTGAAATTTGTCTTCCACATCTGTTTAGTGGATGGCACAGTTAAGTCACAATGTCTCCTCAATAATGAGGATATCAGGAGTATTCTGTATGTTGTAACACTGTGGGTCACTATCTATTTTCCCCACCATATGAATTTCTCATTTATCTGAAGGTATCTTTAAACTCATCAGATGGTTCAAAGACCATTGAAGGTGTACATAGGCCAACTGGACATACAGTAAGCTACGGAGAAAATTATGAATGTCGCTAGCTACTTTTTCCGGACCTGGAGAGTGTATAGGAGACAGAGAAAAAAGCTGAAGCACTGAACGTGTGTCCCATAATACAGTTTAACGGACTGCTTTGCACAATTTCAACACTACTCGACAACTCAATAAAAACCATTAGACATTCAGACAGCAATATATAAATGTGTGGTATCATTCAAATCATTTGTATTGCATATTAAACCATGTAAAGCCTACATTTCAAAAGACAATAAATTCCCCCTAATCGTATAGGGGCCTGCTAAACACTTTTGTATCTTTTTGTAAAACTTTACCATCAAAACCTTTAGAAAAATGGTCTACAGTATTGGAGTTTCCTCCACCAATAGGCTCCGGCAGAGGGTTTATAAAACGGGGGCGGTATTTGTACCATTGTTAAGATCTATCGGATTCGACTTCACTGATGTAGATTCATGGAATGTGGGAATAGGTATTGGAATTTTTGGAATTTGTTACGCATATTTACGTTTTTGTTGGAGGATCCGATCTCTATTCACGCTCAAGGGAACAATCAGTGGTATAAAGGTTATTATTATAAATAATATTACCATGTTTGACGGTGACCTGATGAAGATGGAGAGTGAGAAGACCACTCCTGGTGAGACGGAGGAGTTTAGGCGGACGGCGGTGAGGAGAAAGTCGAAGGGAGTACCGCCGGAGACGGAAGGTCAGCCTTATCAAACTGCAGTTGATTTTGGAAACTTTTGGAAATGTTGAGTGAGTGCGTCAGCGCAAATAGAACTCATTGGACAGATTTCAAATGTATCCTACTATAGCCTATGTTGTGTGTGTTTTTTGCAATGCATGTTATGATACATTTAACTAATTTTTAGCAGAATAGTGGAGATGGATCCTCTGTGGCTCCTGATCCGAAGTCATATTTTGAGGAAACAGGGATGGCAAGGTAAAGAAGATGCCCACAGCCAAGTCATCTTTAGATAGAAAGTCTGACCAGAGGCAAACACTGTTGTGTTTGCATGGACGAGGTTTGCATGTCATTGAGGAGCCAATCTAATGCTGTAGGAACTAAACTCAGCAAAAAAAGAAACGTCCTCTTACTGTCAACTGCGTTTATTTTCAGCAAACTTAACATGTGTAAATATTTGTATGAACATAACAAGATTCAACAACTGAGACATAACCTGAACAAGTTCCAAAGACATGTGACTAACATAAATTGAATAATGTGTCCCTGAACAATGGGGGGATCCAAATCAAAAGTAACAGTCAGTATCTGGTGTGGCCACCAGCTGCATTAAGTACTGCAGTGCATCTCCTCCTCATGGACTGCACCAGATTTGCCAGTTCTTGCTTTGAGATGTTACCCCACTCTTCCACCAAGGCACCAAACACAAGTTAAATACACACTGGGCAGAGGGGTACAATGGTTAAAGGGGCAATCTGCAGTTCAAACAACAGAGGTCACCCCGCTAATGTTCCTGCTGAGGAATGGGGGTGGAGAAGTGCAACCATTCTCACATTCATAGACCGAGCTATGGATGCAAAGACTGACCATCCGCTAGACCAAAATGTAAAAAATTTGAGGTGATAGTGTTTGTTTACAATTACATTGTTCACAAACAACGGAGAAAAACAAGCCTACATTTTGGGTTCCGTCGGGTTAAGACTGTTGAACCAAGCTCATGAGGCATCTACAAGTTACATTCTTCAAGAATCAATTGGGACACATCACCAATATCAAAGTCCAAAAATGGATGTAGCAAACACAGATTTCCCCTCCAACCAATAAGTCAAAGGGGTGTCGATTACAGATTGATTTAATAAGTATGCCATCAGAGGATGGACTGTTTAAAGTATATTAACTTCCTCATACCCTTACTGTATGTCACTGTGGCAGGTGTCCAATCTCCCTCTTACTAGATATCTCGCTCTCCCTCAGTACTGACCAGCAGTGTATGTGGCTCTGTGTATAGTACTGTATCTGTGGGAGCACCATTACCAGAAATGGAGGTCAATGGAAAGAGCCCTGTCAAGAAATCCCCACTCAAACCACAAAGTACAGTACAGGGACTGAGAGGAGTGTGGTTGGTTTTACATGTGGTGTTAAAATACCACTACAAATGCCCAGTACACAGCACTGCAAGATAAATGTAGCCTGATCCTAAATCTGTTTGTGCTGTTTTGCCAACTTCTATGGTCATTGTCATGCAAATAGGAGTTGGCAAGACAGCACAAATATACTGAACAAAAATATAAACGCAACATGCAACAATTTCAAAGGTTTTACTGAGTTACAGTTCATATAAAGTAATCAGTCAACTGAAATCAATTCACAACCCCCCGGTTGTGACGCCATTTGGAAGTACTGCCAAATTCTCTAAAACGACGTTGGAGGCAGTTTATGGTAGAGAAATTAACATTAAATTCTCTGGCAACAGCTCTGGTGGACATTCCTGCAGTCAGGGTGCCAATTGCATGCTCCCTCAACTTGAGACATGTGGCATTGTGTTGTGTGACACAACTGCCCATTTTAAAGTGCCTTCTATTATCCCAGCACAATGTGCACCTGTGTAATGATCATGCTGTTTAATCAGCTTCTTGATATGCCACACCTGTCAGGTGGATGGATTATCTTGGCAAAGGAGAAACGCTCACTAACAGGGATATAAACAAATTTGTGCATAAAATTGGAGAGAAATAAGCTTTTTGTGCGAATGGAAAAGTTCTGGGATTTTTTGTAAATTTAAGCTCATGAAACATGGGACTAATACTTTACATGTTGCATTTATGTTTTTGTTCTGCAACCAGGCTAGGATAGATCTCTTACTCAGCCTCTCCCTCCTCCCTCCCTGTCTCCAGTGTCTCCTAAACCTGCCCATCTCCAGAGCCCTGGGAAGAGCCCTGTCAAGGGGCCAGGAGAAGCTCTACTCACAGGGAAGGGATCAGGACCCCAAGGGAGGGGGCTAGCAGTCCACAGCCCAGGAAAGTGTCCTGTGACCAGGCCTAGCCACAGCCCGGTGAAGGGGGCACCACCAGGGACCCAGAGCCCAGGAAAGGGACTAGGGGTCCACAGCCCAGGAAAGCGCTCCATACAGGGGGGACTAGGATCTCAGTCCCCAGGGAAGGGCGTAAGATCCAGGCTGAACCAGCTGAGAAGCCCTGGGGCCAGGATGAAGAGACATGGACTGATTGCAGGATCGCCCTGCCGCCTGCCTGACCTCATCATTCACCTTGAGGGAAACCAGTCTGTGCTCAGATCAGCTAACAGCAGCCCAACACATACCACGTCCTCTATAAGCCTGGACCAGCCTACAGACCCAGACAGTGGGTCTGCCTCCAGCTCCCACACAGGACTGGATGCTCACAGACACAGTCCAGACAGGGCAGTAGTAGTGACCCATAGGGAGGGCAGAGCAAGGGAAATCTCTCCCATAAATATGAATGGTTTGGACCTGATGAGGGACGCTGTACTGGTCAATGGCCATGTAGGAGACGGAGGGAAGGTGGATACAGGGCTCAACGTGGAGCTGTCCCCCTCTCACAGAACTGAGACTGGGATGGAGAAGGCCAAGCTTCAGGAGAGCTCTACAGATGAGAAGAAGATGGAAAGAGGGAGTAAGGAGGTGAAGGTGCAGGACTCCACTGAACAGAAGCTGTATAAGATCGCCAATGAGCTTCTACAGACAGAGAGGGCCTATGTTGCTCGCCTTCACCTGCTAGACCAGGTCAGTGTGTCACTGTCTACCTCATTGTTTCTGTTCATTCACTGTAGTTATCACCACATGACTTGATCAGTATGTATTGATTAGCAGTGTTTTAACACTGCGTGTGTGTGTGCAGGTGTTCTGTGCACGGCTTACTGAGGAGGCCGGTAAAGGCTTGTTCCCTGTAGATGTGGTGAGGACAATCTTCTCCAACATCTCCTCCATCCACACCTTCCACAGCCAGTTCCTACTGCCAGACCTGGAGACACACATGGACCAATGGTGAGACAACCCAAGTAGATGATGCAATTGAAGTACTTATCTACAATGGAACTGAAGGACATGATTGGATTGGAACCTTTTTTATTCAATGAAAAATATGGTTTTATTTGATGACATTCATCCAGCCTAACAAAGACCACAGTGGTTATAATATTCCTACATTAAATCTCTAGCATCATATCTAAACAGTGATTTAAATAATATTTTTTGACCTTTGATCACCGACCCTTGACCCCGCAGGTCTGTGAGTCCTCGTCTGGGTGATGTCATGCAGCAGCATGCTCCCTTCCTCAGGATGTATGCTGAGTACGTGATGAGCTTCGACCATGCCATGGAGCTGCTTAGAGTCTGGACGGAGAGGTCCACACCATTCAGGAACGTCATACAGGACATTCAGGTATGGTGGCTGGGCAGGGACACAGAGTAAATCTCTGTTCACACTTTACGGAATATCTTATTCATTCTCTTAATCTTAATTTCACTATTCACCCAAAGAAAACCAATAGGTGCTAACTTTGCAGTGGTGAAAACATTTAGTCAATCTTAACCTGTTGTTGATTTGCGTTATCTTCCAGAGTCAGGCGGTGTGTGGTAGTCTGACCCTGCAACACCACATGTTGGAGCCGGTCCAGAGAGTACCTCGTTATGAGATGCTGCTGAGAGACTACCTCAAGAGGCTGCCTGATGACGACTCAGACCACAGCCATGCAGAGAGTGAGTTGACACCTGCCTTACTGATATAGAAATTAAAATATATACAGGTTAAAAGTAATGACTAAATGTTCCACCCTTAAATATAGTTGTGAAATGTTCTTGTTTTAAGTATGATTAGTACTTTCTTAGTAGTGACTAATTATTACGCTCCGAAACTGTGTGAGATGTGTTAGAATCTACTACATGGTAATGTGTGAGTGTAGGACCAGTAAAGATTATGACATTGTGTTACTATTTAGCAATGTGAGTAAGAGTTAGGCCAGACAACAAAGGACAAGGAGAACTGTCTACAGACAACTGAGAAACCAAGATAAAGAGGCCTCCCAATTTAGGGAGGAGAGAGACTATGATAAGAACGTGTGTGTATGTGTGTGTGTGTGTGTGTGTGTATGTGTGTGTGTGTGTGTGACCTGATGGTCAGGAGAGCAATTTTCAAGTGGAAAACTACAACCCGCCTAAACAGATTTTTGTATGATGTGTGTGTATAAAAGATGGACTCTGAAATTGTGATAACAGAATTCTCAATGAATAATGGCCTGACTATGCAGACTGGGAGCTCTGTCCGTTTCTTGATCCAAAAGCCTTACAACCTTTTGGGAGACGCACAGAGACACTGAAATAGTTTGTTAAATGATTCTCATAACACTTACTTACTGTACCATAGACATAGTCCAACATACAGTAGCACAAAGGCCAGCCTCACTCTTACTGTAGCTGAGATCAGGTAGTCCTCATCGCTAGCTAAGACTCACGCAGTGTCATCACAGTAACCGTCACAGAAACCATAATAGATTAGGTTTTGTGGTTTAGGGGTTTTGTGGTTTTGCTATTCTTTATAAAAAATAAAATAAGGTGTTGATCTCTTTGTCTGCCTTCAGAGTCTCTGCAGGTCATCTCCATGGCAGCAACACACTCCAACAGCGCCATCCGCAAATCGGTACGTGCAGAACTAATATGCTAATCCTCTACTTACTGCAGATAACAGTTGTCAGTACAGTATATCTAGAGACCCATTTCTCTTTTGTCATAGAGAGTAAAATATTACTACGCTTAACTACTGTCATCTGTACTTTGTTAATTTTCTATTGGTTGGGACAGAAGTTTGTGATATGCTCTGTTGTCTAACATCCTCCGTTCTGCTGTGTTGTCCTCTAGGAGAACCGGAAGAAGCTGCTGGAGATCTACGAGATGTTGGGGGAGGAGAAGGACGTGATGAACCCCTCTAATGAGTTCATCAGGGAGGGACGCATTCTGATGCTGGCTGCCAGGAACTCCGCCATGGAGAGACACCTCTTCCTGGTTAGACCAGCTTACAATATTTTAACCTTTATTTTACCAGGAAGTCCCATTGAGGTCAGAAGACCACCTCTTTCCCAATGGAGACCTTATGTCTTTTAGGAGGACGCAACATTACATAATGTTGCTATATAAATGTATAGTGTGGAACAGACATGATTTTCTGCTATGTATAATACGGAATTAAATCATCTCTATTCCGTCTAAATCTTGCACTTCACTGAATAGTAACCACTGAACATCCATCCATCCATCCATTAAACCACACGGGTCAAACTCATTCCAAGGATGGCAGGATTTTCACTCCACTCTTGTACTTGATGAATTAAGGTCACTAATTAGTAAGGAACTCCCTCACCTGGTTGTCTAGGTCTTAATTGAAAGGAAATAATAAACTCGCAGACACTCGGCCCTCTGTGGAATGAGCCCTCATTAATGGGTCATTTAGGAGACACTTGGTGCTCATACTTAAAACCCTCATGTCTTTCTTCCCTCTCGCTCCCTCTGCTGTCCATACAGTTCAACAACATGCTGCTGTGCTGCACTCCTCGGTTCAGCCTGGGGGGGCAGCGGTTCACCCTGCGGACACGGATTGACGTGGAGGGCATGACTGTGCAGCGCACCACCAACGAACACCACCCCCACACCTTCAAGGTGTCTGGCAAGGAGAGGACCCTGGAGAGGACCCTGGACCTACAGGCCAGGTGAGGGGAGGGGTGGATGTCGCACTAATATAACTCACCTGAAGGTCTTGGATGGATGGATATATTTTGTGTAAATGTTAACATGTGGCGTTCTCTTTCCAGCTCTGAACAAGACAAAGAGGACTGGATAAAGGTAACAGTGCTTTGTAATATTTTGAAACATGTTTGAATTACCAATGACATATAATGATTATATAGAGAGAGTACACATGGTCTAACAGGCCTTGTACTTTCAGGCTTTTCAGGACTCCATTGATGTTTTCCAGCAGAATAATTATACTTTTAAGTCAGCTTCTAAAGAAGTAGAGGTATCTGTAAGGATCCCTTATTTTTGTGCAAAACGGAGACCGGTAGAATGTTTTCTTTCATGCGTGTGTGTTTCTCCATCTGTACAGTATGCTCACTGTATTCATATAGAGGGATAAATCAAAGGCAAAGTGGAGGGGAACTGATAATTTAGCTAAAGGGAAGGAGGAACAACTCATTTGACAGGTTTGAGATCCTCTTGCATGTATGGGTGGAAAAACCACAAAGCGAGGCTGAAAACTGATTTTGAGTGTGTGTCTTCACGCCTCTGTGTGTGAACAGACGGAGGAACTGGGTCGGCGTGCCCCTCGATGGATCAGGGACAATGAGGTGACCATGTGTATGAAGTGTAGCGAACCCTTCAACGCCCTCACCAGATGGAGACACCACTGCAGAGCCTGTGGCTGTGTGAGTTAACACACACACGTACATATAGATACACACACGGATACATAACACACACTTCACATTCCCTTTACCTAAGGCTGGGGTAAGGTTATGATTAGTTGAAATAGCATTCACGTTCAGTGTTGTACTTCCATTCTTTCTAACATAACCAGCCTGTGTGTCCACCTGTTTGTCAGGTGGTGTGTTGGAGGTGTTCAGAGAACAAAGTAACTCTGGAGTACGATGGCAACAAGGTGAACAAGGTGTGTCTAGACTGCCACTCCGCCCTGACCCTCCGGGCCAACAGAGAGGGGAGAGGGCAAGGACGGGGGGCATTCTAGAGGTTCCACAACCCACCTCCCCATTTCCATCCCTACCCTTTTCCCAGGATGTGAAGGCCCTTTCTAGGACCCCCCTGAAGTGTCACTGATAATGGTTACGCTAGTGTCGCCAATAGAAACGGGATGGCTGTCAATGACAGCAAGGAGGCTCACTCGAACAGCCTCAGTGTTCAAACACACACTATCCCACAGTCTCTGTACTTGTGTTCAGTGTTATGGCCTTAATGAGATCCAGTGAGCTCCACAAGTATTGGGACAGTGACACATTTGAAATGATACAATGACTATGAGGTTAAAGTGCAGACTGTCACCTTTAATTTAAGGGTATTTTCATCCATATTGGGTGACACGTTTAGAAATTACAGCACTTTTTGTACATATAAGTATTGGAACATATACGAAAGGTACAAAAGGTGCTGTCATTTCTAAATGTTGGATGAAAGTACCCTCAAATTAAAGTTGACAGTCTACACTTTAACCCAATCGTCATTGTATCATTTCAAATCCAAAGTGCTGGAGTACAAAGCCAAAATAACCAAAAATGTCACTGGCCTAATACTTTTGGAGCTCTCTGTATACTGGGTTGGCAATAAGATGTATTTTGTGTAAAAACTCTGGCGATGCAATGTAAGAGTATTCTGCCTATTCCCTATCTGGATCGGAAAATCAATTAACTTTAGTTTGTATTTGAAATTATTTTCCTTTTGAAAAAATAAAGTTAAACTTGTTGCAAGGTGTTCATTTGAACTAGAAAATAAAAGTTTTGAAACTTATCAGCTAAGTTTCTTAAGGGAAAAGTATGTGTTATTAAAGAGATTCTCTGATACTTTTGTATACTTTTTTTGCCAGTAGTTTTGAAAATAGCACTCACAACCCAACAATGGTCCCTGAAAATTGCTTACTACATCACATGCATTGCTCTCTCCATTAATCCCGCCCGTGTAGGCGTGTTTTGCATCGGCTTGAAGTTGATTGCCTTCAATTTGGAACCGGGCTGCCTCCCGGGTTTGAACCAGGTGCCTCTTTCAAAGCCCACTGCGAAGTCTGCTCAAAACAAAAGTGATGTAATTAAGCATGTGTAGTAATTACTATGATTATGAGTTTTCCCATGCAAAAGGATTGCTTTTGATAAAAATGCTTTTATCTGCCTTCCCAATGAGACATTTTTTGAAAATTCAAACATTTCATTTATGGAAAAGAGATGTATGTTTCTGGACAATGCACCATGCTGCCTTGTTGACAAAATGACAGAGCTGTGCAGATTACTGTTCGATTTGAGAAGGGCGCTCCCCGCTTTTGCCCGATTATGTAAGGGGCCATAGACCGGTGCCCCGCCGGCTTATAATAATAGAATGCGCCCATTCTCTGCTGTGGCCACTGAGCCATTGGACCCGCCCTGCAACATCATTGGATAACGCTGGGCAGGCCTCTTGCTAGCTCACTCAAATGCGAGGGGCTGAAGCTCATTACCTAGAACTCAAATTGCTAGGGGGCTGGCCCTCATGTAGGGAAAATGGTGCAGCACAGCTTCAAGAAAAGTATCTTTCAATCTAGGGATTTCGTGGCTAATTGATGTAAAAAATTAATTATTCTCAAAAATTATGCATGTATGAACTAGACATTGAACACATTCAGCCCAAAGCGGGAGGTTTAAAAAATACTTTTACCAAAGTACAGGAGCATGTCTTAGATTCCTATGGAAAAGTTCTACAAATTTTATGGAGATGGAGACCTTCAACTAAATACACTACATTACCAAAGGTATGTGGACACCTGCTCGTCGAACATCTCATTCCAAATCATGGGCATTAATATGGAGTTGGTCCCCCTTTTGCTGCTATAACAGCCTCCACTCTTCTGGGAAGGCTTTCCGCTAGATGTTGGAACATTGCTGCGGGGACTTGCTTCCATTCAGCCACGAGCATCTGTGCAGGCCAGTCAAGTTCTTCCACACCGATCTCGACAAACAATTTCTGTATAGACCACGCTTTGTGCACAGGGGCATTGTCATGCTGAAACAGGAAAGGGCCTTCCCTAAACTGTTGGAAGAATTGTCTAGAATGTCATTTTATGCTGTAGCGTTGATTTCCCTTCACTGGAACTAAGGGGCCTAGCCCGAACCATGAAAAACATACCCATACCATTATTCCTCCGCCACCAAACTTTACAGTTGGCACTATGCATTCGGGAGGTCGCATTCTCCTGGCATCCGCCAAACCGAGATTCGTCCATCGGACTGCCAGATGGTGAAGCGTGACTCATCAGTCCAGAGAACGCATTTCTACTGCTCCAGAGTCCAATGGCAGTGAGCTTTACACCACTCCAGCCGACGCTTGGCATTTATTGTGCTGACGTTGCTTCCAAAGGCAGTTTGGAACTCTGTACTGAGTGTTGCAACCGAGGACAGACGATTTTTACGCGCTTCAGCACTCGTTCAGTGAGCTTGTGTGACCTACCACTTCGCGGCTGAGCCGTTGTTGCTCCTAGAGGTTTCCACTTCACAATAACAGCACTTACAGTTGAGGGGCAGCTCTAGCAGGGCAGAAATTTGACAAACTGACTTGTTGGAAAGGTGGCATCCTATGACGGTGCCGCAATGAAAGTCACCGAGCTCTTCAGTGAGGCTATTCTACTGCCAATGTTTGTCTATGGAGATTGCATGGCTGCGTGCTCGATTTTATACACCTGTCAGCAACGTGTGTGGCTGAAATAGCCAAATCAACTAAGTTGAAGGGGTGTCCACATACTTTGTGTGTGTAAATATAGTGTTACTGGTTCAGTTCTCCCACAGCTTCTCACTGCGTCAGCTTAAAATGATCTTCAGCTCAACGTGTTTTACTTTATCAGTATCCCTGATGTTATTTTTCCCCGGTTACGTCACATTTCTCCTGCAGTGCCTAACTACATTTTGTATGTGTATAGAGAAGTGGACAGGACCACATAATCTAGATCCTGCATTATTTCTAAAGAGGTGTCATTTCAGAATGAGGGGTGTTTTTCTGGGGCATGGGCTCAGGGAGAGTGTGAGGGGGCAGGGAGAGTTTGATCGAGAGCCAAGGGACTGAAGCTACAGACCCAACCCACAAACAGACAGATCACCACCACCTGTGACATCTGGGATAAGCTGAAGCAGCTGAGAAACATGGTGCACATCCTGGGAACCATCGTGGTGGAGCTGAGGAACATGGTGCACATCCTGGGAACCATCGTGGTGGAGCTGAGGAACATGGTGCACATCATGGGAACCATCGTGGTGGAGCTGAGGAACATGGTGCACATCCTGGGAACCATCGTGGTGGAGCTGAGGAACATGGAAGCCAGACTGGAAACGAAGAATGCAGGTATAGTGCATTCGGAAAGTATTCAGACCCCTTGACTTTTTCCACATTTTGTTACGTTACAGCCTTATTCTAAAATTGATAGTTTTTTCCCCTCATCAATCTACAGACCACCCCATATTGACAAAGCAAAAAGAGGTTTTAGAAATGTTTGCAAATTTATTAAAAATAAAAACTGAAATCACATTTGCATAAGTATTCAGACGCTTTACTCAGTACTTTGTTGAAGCACCTTTGGCAGCTATTACAGCTTCGAGTCTTCTTGGGTATGATGCTACAAGCTTGGCACACCTGTATTTGGGGAGTTTCTCCCATTTGTCTCTGCAGATCCGCTCAAGCTCTGTCAGGTTGGATGGGGAGCTTCGCTGCACAGCTTTTTTTCAGGTCTCTCCAGAGATGTTCAAGTCCGGGCTCTGGCTGGGCCACTCAAGGACATTCAGAGACTAGTCCCGAAGCCACTCCTGCATTGTCTTGGCTATGTGTTTAGGGTCGTTGTCCTGTTGGAAGGTGAACCATTGCCCCAGTCTGAGGTCCTGAGCACTCTGGAGCAGGTTTTCAGCAAGGATCTCTCTGTACTTTGCTCCGTTCGTCTTTCCCTCGATCCTGACTAGTCTCCCAGTCCCTGCCGCTGAAAAACATCCTCACAGCATGCTGTCACCATGCTTCACTGTATGGATGGTGCCAGGTTTCCTCCAGACGTGACGCTTGGTATTCAGGCCAAAGAGTTCAATCTTGGTTTCATCAGACCAGAGAATCATGTTTCTCATGGTCTGAGAGCCTGTAGGTGCCTTTTGGCAAACTCCAAGCAGGCTGTCATGTGCCTTTTACTGAGGAGTGGCTTCCATCTGGCCATTCTACCATAAAGGCCTGATTTGATGGAGTGCTGCAGAGATGGTTGTCCTTCTGGAAGGTTCTCCCATCTCCACAGAGGAACTCTGGAGCTCTGTCAGAGTGACCATCAGGTTCTTGGTCACCTCCCCCAGTTGCTCAGATTGGCCGGGTGGCAAGCTCTAGGAAGAGTCTTGGTGGTTCTAAACTTCTTCCATTTAAGAATGATGGAGGTCACTGTGTTCTTGGGGACCTTCAATGCTGCAGAAATGTTTTGGTACCCTTCCCCAGATCTGTGACTCGACACAATCCTGTCTCGGCGCTCTAAGGTCAATTACTTCGACCTCATGGCTTGATTTTTGCTCTGACATGCACTGTCAACTGTGGGACCTTATATAGACAGGTGTGTGCCTTTTACAAATCATGTCCAATCAATTGAATTTACCACAGGTGGACTCCAATCAATTTGTAGAAAAATCTCAAGGATGATCAATGGAAACAGGATACACCTGAGCTCAATTTTGAGTCTCATAGCAAAGGGTCTGAATACTTATGTAAATAATGTGTTTGTTTATTTTTTTATACATTTGCTAAAATTTGTTTTCACTTTGTCATTATGGGGTATTGTGTGTAGATTTATGAGGTGGGGAAAAGTATTTAATCAATTTTAGAATAAGGCTGTAACTTAACAAAATGTGGAAAAAGTCAAGGGATCTGAATAATTTCCGAATGCACTGTATGTATGAATATGGAATTTGTTTCATTATGGTATCGGTTCAGTGGAGGACAACAGCTTTTGATTGTTTGTTTGTTAAATAAAAAATGTATTCCATGATTCCAGCCATTGGTGCCAGACTGAGTGCCAGTGAGAGGGAGGTAGGGGAGTTGAAAACTGATAATGCAGGTAAAGGACTGACCGATACAGATCCCTGAAAGTGTATGTTGAATGTGGAACCTGTTAGGTATTTGAATGTCTACTTGCTAAATGTTTGTCTACTACCATCTTTCATTGTCAGGTGTTATGTCTAATGTATTTTTAGTTGTGTTTATGGACCCCAGGAAGATTAGCTGTTGTCATGGGGAACCAAATAAAGATACAGATCCCGCTGGGCACAGATGTCAGTTCAATGTCTAGTTTTGATTTACACTTGGTTGAGTTTTCAACTAACGTGAATTCAACCCCAAAATTCACCATGTCATTGGATTTAGGTGAACATTAGGGTGAAAAAAAGACTACATTCCCTTAAGTTGATGATTTTTTTTCCAAATACAATGTTTCACGTTAGTTCAACGTCATCACATTGATTTCTTTGGGTTGAAATGACGTGGAAACAACATTGAATCAACCAGTTTTTGCCCAGTGGGATATAGGCTACTGTATGTGTAGGCCTACGGATGTTAATTTGGTTCACTATGAGTTTGGTTCAATGGAGTATTATTTTATTTTTTTCATAATTCCATCCATGGGTGTCAGACTACGTGCCAGTGAGAAGGAGGTGGAGCCGAAGACTGAAAATTCAGGTAATGTGCATTCTGTATGAGTTTGGAAGTTAATTTGATTCATTATATCGGTTCGTGAATGCTCTATTCAATCTGTATCGCTGAGCCTTACAGATTGCGCGATAGAAATGTAAAGATCATTTCAGATTGAGCCGACAAGTGCAGTCTCCGCTAACGCGAGAACATTGCCTTTAAACATTGCCTTTCAAATCAAATCAAATCAAATTGTATTGGCCACATGCGCCGAATACAACAGGTGCAGACATTACAGTGAAATGCTTACAGCCCTTAACCAACAGTGCATTTATTTTTAACAAAAAAGTGAGTGTTGAGAAAAAAAGAGCAGAAGTAAAATAAAATAACAGTAGGGAGGATATACAGGGGGGTACCGGTGCAGAGTCAATGTGCGGGGGCACCGGCTAGTTGAAGTAATATGTACATGTGGGTAGAGTTAAAGTGACTATGCATAAATAATTAACAGAGTAGCAGCAGCGTAAAAGGATGGGGTGGGGGGGGCAGTGCAAATAGTCCGGGTAGCCATGATTAGCTGTTCAGGAGTCTTATGGCTTGGGGGTAGAAGCTGTTGAGAAGTCTTTTGGACCTAGACTTGGCACTCCGGTACCACTTGCCGTGCGGTAGCAGAGAGAACAGTCTATGACTAGGGTGGCTGGAGTCTTTGACAATTTTGAGGGCCTTCCTCTGACACCGCCTGGTATAGAGGTCCTGGATGGCAGGAAGCTTGGCCCCAGTGATGTACTGGGCCGTACGCACTACCCTCTGTAGTGCCTTGCGGTTGGAGACCAAGCAGTTGCCATACCAGGCGGTGATGCAACCAGTCAGGATGCTCTCGATGGTGCAGCTGTAGAATTTTTTGAGGATCTGAGGACCCATGCCAAATCTTTTCAGTCTCCTGAGGGGGAATAGGCTTTGTCGTGCCCTCTTCACGACTGTCTTGGTGTGTTTGGACCATGATAGTTCGTTGGTGATGTGGACACCAAGGAACTTGAAGCTCTCAACCTGTTCCACTACAGCCCCGTCGATGAGAATGGGGGCGTGCTCAGTCCTGTAACGCTGAACTTCCGCGATACGGATTTAATAGATCCCCAACAGCTTTTGAGAAGAAAAAAAAATCTGACCATAATTTCAGCCATGAGTGCCATACTGAATGTCAGTGAGGAGGTGGAGGAGAGAAAGAATGCAGGTTCAAGTCATTTGGCCAACAACTGTTTCTCATGAGAAAGAAAATGTTTAAAATGGTATTAGATGTTTCTTTATAGACAGTTTATTTTATGCCTATTTCTCAGATTTGTTTGCTTATGTTTCCTTTTTCATATTATTTTAGCCCTGGAGGCCAGCGTGACAGCCAGTGAGAGTGGCAACACAGGTAATTAAACTATGTAAAAAAACATTATACTTAAGGTAGGTTTAACAAATGTTAAGTTTACTAATGTATCCTTTCCTGCAATCACAGCATTGGAGGCCAGACTGAGTGTCAGTGAGAGGGAGGTGGATGAGCTGAAGAGAGAGAAGGCAGGTAAAACCAATACAGAAAAGGAGTGTTGTTTTCCGGTCAAAAGTGCTGCACTTGTTTGTAACCTGAGAAGGTGTTTGGGTGACTGTTGGTGAAGGTTTTTGTTTTAGCTTCTTGGCAGAATGTTTGCTTTCATGGGCTTTATTCATCTTTCAATAATCAGTGTCAATACTGACACCACACTTCTACAGCAAAGTCTTCACCAACATCTGCAAAGCCTACAACCCAACTACAGGTAGACCTATAACCACACAAATCAACACACACTGAATCCAGCTATAGTCCAGCATTACCAGCAGTGTCTCTAGCCCTGTTTATACCTGCCGTTAACATGCGTCCTGATCTTGGCCAGATCTTGTCTGTTTACACTTAAGATCTGATCACATCACAACAAGTCTTTTAATCGCCTACAGGTTTAAAACTGTGGGCACAATGAGAATGTGGACAGCATCAGGACAAAGGCTGCATGTTTGAACCAGGTATAAACAGGTCTTCTGAGAGACTGACAGTGCTGATCCCTCCCTCTCCTATGACGCAGGTATCTTCACAGCACCAGTGAGAGGAGTCTACTACATCAGATTCACTGCAATGGATTACCTCACATCGCCGTTCATGGGTCTATATATTTTTAACACAATGACGAGAGTTCTGTTAAAAGACCTATATGGTACCCATGGAGATTGTAGGTACATGTGCAATGCATTGACTCTAGAGGTGGAAGAGGGTTAATGTGATCTACATTGTCTCCCCTCAGGCAGGAGGCTCTTTGATCATTCTAATAACTACAACACCTGCAGTGGCTTCCTGCTCTTCCCTATGTGAAGGAAGCACCATAAATGATGTAATGACCTCTGCTTTCTGATGTGAACAGTTCTGATTAATCAATAAATAGCACCATAAAAAAAAAGCCAGACAATTATTTGGTTTACCATTTTTTTTAAACATTTGTAATTTAGCAGACGCTCTTATCCAGAGCGACTTACAGGAGCAATTAGGGTTACGTGCCTTGCTCATGGGCACATCGGCAGATTTGAAGCTCTAGGCTTCAAACCAGCGACCATTCTATTACTGGCACAATTCTCATAACCGCTAGGCTACCTGCCACCCTCAGTCATTCACAGTTTACCATCATTGACGTAAAGTGTCTCCATCACAGGAGGTTGGTGGAACCTTAATTGGGGAGGATGGGCTCGTGGTAATGGCTGGAGCGGAATAAATGGAATGGTGTCAAACACAAACACATTGTTTCCATGTGTTTGATTCCATTCACTCCATTCCATCCATTATTATGAGCCGTCCTCCCCTCAACAGCCTCTACTGGTCCTTTACTGTACATCTGCTTTTCTTTGTATTTCTGAAAGTTAGAATTGCAGAGGCGCAATACAATTTAAACCAACAGAAATGGAGACAGTTTTTACCAGAGTTGAAGAAACACACACAAAAGCAGAATAAATTAGATTTGAAACCACAACCTCCTAAGCTTTGAGGTAGAGATTGAACCACTACACCACCACCTCCATCACATTGTATACCCTTCTCTTTGTATGTTTGACATTTGAGAGTTGCGGAAACATACACAAAAGCTGAATAGATGAGGTTTGAAGCTAGAACATCTTGGTCTCAAGGCAGTAATGTAACTATTGCACCACCACCTCCATCACATTTTATACCATACTCTTTGTATGTTTGACATCGAGAGTTGCTGAAACGTACACAATAGTATAAGAAATTAGGTTCGAACATACAACCTCTTGGTCTGAAGGAAGGGATTTAACCATTGAGCCACCAGCTCATTCACATTTTTCACTCTTCATATATTTGACATAGCGAGTTGCGGAAACACACAAAAGCATACGTTTAGATTTGAGCCCACAACCTCTTGGTCAAACGGCTGTGATTAAAAGTACATTTTTAAAGTCATATAAAGTTGTTACATTCCTATGTTGGACATCATAAGAAAGTCTGCTGGTGAGTCCAGACCCCTCTTTCACCAGAAACCAAATCCACGTGTGAACTAGTATTGTGTACTTAGGGCTTGATTCAGTCCGCCGTATCACGGCAGTTGCGCGATTTAAATGTAGTTCATTTCCGAATGAGCCGACATATGAAGCATTTACTGTGAATGTAGTCTCCGCGAACGCGTAAACATTGCTTTAAATCTTCAGCACTACGGATTGAATCGGGCCCTTAGTATCATGTCCTTAGTATCATGATTATGGATGGTGTTGAGGGTCATTTCTATACAATGCTGACCACAGAGGTTCTGGGCTTAGTAGTGACTTAATGGGATCATTTCATAACAAAACACATTCTACAGATCCCTTTCTATTTACAGACAACAGTTTGGTGATTTATTCTCTCAAAAACATAAATAAATAGATGTCCTATTAAGAGAAGTGACAAATCCTCCCTCAGTTCTAGGACATTACCACAGACTTTAGATTGACTCCCCATTTGAAAACAAAGGAAACCTAAGGATTACTTCCTTGGTAAGTTCTGCTCATAGGCACAGAATCTCCAGAGTTCCAGGATGTTTCTTGTTGGCTCCACTCCTCCAGAATAAGAGTGTTAGGGATAGACATGAATGGCATTCCTCTGTGCTGTACATTTTATTGACAGACAGGAAGGTGATGGTTAACAATCCAGATTGAGCGTCCATGAATGTCATAGGACAGTGCCAAGAGCCAAATTCCATTAGTCTTTTCTTGTTCAGTGGCTCTCTCCATTCATTCGGTTTTTTTGGCCTGAGGGTCTCTGGCTATTTGGCCCCATATTCATAAAGTGTCTCACAGTAGGAATGCTGATCTAGGATCAGGTCCCCCCTGTCCATGTAAGTCTTATTCAATGAGCTCTAAAAGGCTAAACGGATCCGAGATCAGCACTCCAACTGAGACGCTTTATGAATACAGGCCCTGGTCTAAGCCTTGCCAAAGTATTCTGACCTCTCATAGTCCAGACTGTCTGCATTGAGTCTGTGAGTGTTAAGGACCCTGTAGGTCAGTCAGTGTGCCACCCAGGCCTCAGCTGCAGCAAGGTTGATCAGTGACTAGGAGGCTGTCATAGCCGTATGTCTCCAGCAGGTGGAGCAGGAAGAGCCTGTCTCCATGAGGGTCCAGCCCCATGGCCCTCACACTCTCCTGGGTCAGGATGGGCTCAGGGCTCCCTGCAACCTCACTCAGCGTCTGGAAGATGCGGTTGTTCTGCTCCAGGAAAAACCTACAACGGGAGGAAGAAGTCACGTTAAAAAAATTATAAATACTTTTAAAATATTTTTTAAAATCATGGACATTTGTAATTTGTTTATATATAGAAATAAACTACTTAAATGTAAAAAACTATTGAAGGATTCTTTGTAATGCCAGTTGTAGACTGGGTCCTGGCGTAATATACTCACAGAATGAAGTGGTCCTCTTCACTGGACACACAGTCTCCATTCTCCTCCTGAGAATATAACAGCATCTGCCTGGAAACACAATGTTATCATTAGTATCATCATCATCACTTATATCCTCTGTATCAACTACAAGAAGATAACATTATAAACATTCTCCTCAGGTTGTTTTGCAGACTGCACTGTACCTCTGTTCAGTGAGTTTGCGGTACTTCTCTCTGTCTGCAGCGCTGAGCCGTAGTAAAGGCTTCAGACTCTCTCTGGTCGTCCTCACATTCTGGTTATCCACATAGATGTCATACAGGTCCCGCTTCTCCTCAAATATCTTCTCTGTGGTGCCTACACACACAAGCCCCTCAGGTTTATTGAAATTAGGGTCAAAGTAAATCAAATGTCAAGTGTATTCTGCTCTGTGTCTCTCATAGATGTGAAAGAAATAGACAGGTTGAAGAAGTGAGTGGTCCTCTGTAGCTCAATTGGTAGAGCATGGCGCTTGTAACGCCAGGGTAGTGGGTTCGATCCCCGGGACCACCCATACGTTAAAAAAAAAATTATGCACACATGACTGTAAGTCGCTTTGGATAAAAGCGTCTGCTAAATGGCATATTATTATTATTATTATTATAAGAAGTGATAGCGAAACCATACAAGGCATCCTCCATATTGCTTTCACCCATCTTTAGTTTTCAGATCAGTGCAGATGAATTAAAGGGGACGTTTAAGACTATGAAGATGCCCTGGCCTATTCCCTGACTCCAGACACTCACATGCTACGTAGGACAGTTCCGTATCCAGGGTATCGATGTCTGCCACGTTGACATAGAAGAAGGGGCGGAACTCTGGCACGGCCACGCCCACCCCCGGGATGGACACGTTGGCCAGGCAACAGCAGCAGTACACTAGCGAGGACAGGAAATAGAGAAAGTTAATGAAAATGTATAAAAGTGTTTAAGAGTACATAGGTGAGTAGCATTGTGTTCTTTTGAGCATGAAGAAAAAAATAACCCAGAGGTTACGGTGTGTGTCTGTGCTTGTGTCCGTATCAGTGTGTGTCTGTGCTTGTGTCCGTATCAGTGTGTGTCTGTGCGTGTGTCTGTGTTAGTGCTCCCCCTCACCTCTATAACAGACCACCCCTACAGGTGGAGGAGAGAAGATGAGGATGCGTCTCCTCAGCAGAGCTAACTTCCACAGGACCATAATCTGCTCCCCAAAGAACTGGATGAACTGAGACATGCAGCCAGCTGGGTGGGTGATCTGGAGGGAGGAGGAGAGCTACTGTCATCATCATCTTCACCATCATCACCATCATTATCACTAGCAGCATGATAACGCACACACAAAATCCTGCCACCTGAAATACCATTTCATATTCCCGTAATAGTAAACCACACCCTCTCACCTTCATCTCAGGGTGCATACAGTGGGTGAGTGCTGCTTCCCAGGCACTGCCAGGACATGCAGTAACCACACTCTCCCCGTCGGGGGGAAGCACTGATCGCTTATCCTCAAAGAACGCCTCCAGAGGAGAGTACTGGCCAGGAGTTTTCAACTGGAGCCTGGATCAAACACACACGTACACACACACACACATTTAAAGTAATACAGACAATGTAAGCAGAATGCATGCAGGTAATTATATTCGAGCAGGGCCTGTGATGGACAGGAAAAGACAGGCAGAAAGAAAGAATGAGACTGGGATTCACATCAGGGGGTTCTAATATCACCTCTGAAGGGTTAATCCCAAAATATGGTCCATTTAACCCTAGATTAACCAGTGGTAATCCAAGATTTGGGCTAATTTGTAGCCATCTAATGTAAAGCCATTGTGTATCTGTCTGGGAATGGGTCTGTCTAGGAGTCTGGGGGTAGATTACCATAGTGGGGTCACTCCTTGTCACGCTAAAATAACAGAGTAGGTAGAAGTTGCTCCTAACCACTGATACAGGAACAGTTGTTTCCATCCCCCCTAATGGTAAAATAGGATTGGGAGTAGGGTAATATGATCTGTTGTTAGGGGCAACTTCTACTTCGAGCTATGCTAACATTGTCAGCATTCTCTCTTCAACTCTACTAAGGACTGACATCTAAATTCCGATCTGTGTGTGTAACCTTGACAACTGAAAATTTGAGGCATGCGTGCGAAGTAGACCGCATGTTAGGATCCCATCCTGGCCTATCAATGCAACAGTAGTGTCCTTGAAACAACAGATGAGAATGCTACTCATACAAAAAAATGATGTACTAAAAACAACCCAATTTGGGTTATTTTGTAACCCAGAGCTGGTTAAATAATCGACAGAACACATGTTGGGTTATTTTGACCCAGCCAGTTGGGTGCATGAATAACCCAACAAATTGGGATTACCCAAACATGGATTAATATAATTGGTTATTTTTACTCTCGTGCTGGGTTGATGTAGCGGCTAGGTTATTTTCAGGAGGCGTGGCTTATTTGGGGTGTGGCTTTCAGATACATCTTATTGGCCACTCATAAGGGTAAATGTCATTCCTGTTCATCATGTTATGTTTACATACTGCAAATGAAAATGGTCCTTATTTTTCTTTTTATAATTTCAGTTTATGTGACAAAACAAGCAAGTATAGTGTACATAGGCTTTTAGTGAACTCATATACTTCTGTAAGCAGCTACAAAAATGCCAATGTTCAACCATAACATGTGATAACTATGCAACAGAACAGATGAACAAGAATTACATTTACTCTCATGGGTGGCTAAAAAGAGGAAGAGCGAAAAAGAGAAAGGGCTGTTTTTCACTCTACAGTATGTCTGTGTCCGAAATGACACCCTATTCCCTATTAGTGCACTACTTTTGACCAGACGGTGCCAGCACAACTTTTGACTCTGGTCAAAAGTAGTGTACTATATCGGGAATAGGGTTCCAATTTCAGACTCAGCCTATCTTGTTGAGCAGGATGTGTGACAGATTGCAGTGTGACACCCCTTGACTCTCACACACTATGTTTAATGCATGAGATCATTATAAATAGCAGTGAGACGACTGTGACTTGAGGGTAGAGGGTGAGTGAAAGAGAGAGTACAAGAAAGAGAGAGAGAGATCCAGTGACAGAAAAGGAAAGAGTGAGGGGAAAGAGTGTGTGAAAAACAGCGACCAAAAAAAAGAGAGAAAGAGAGAGACAAAGACAGAGAGCAAAAAAACAGAGAGATTTTATAATATCGATAGATAATATAACTTCAACAGGTTCTACCTGACTTGGTGTTCCAGGAAGCTCATGTATCGGTACAGCAGGGTGTAAGAGGTTGACAGGATACCGACAGACTTCATTCTTGCACCCCTCTCCACCACACTCTCCACCGCCATGTTGGCAAAGCATGCCAGGCCAAAGTACCCGCCCTTACGGAAGTATCTGTGGGGGGCCAGAGAGAGAACCATGAGTCAAGCCAAGGGAACATACTGCCCTGCCAGTTGGCCGTTGTTTCTGCTTACCATAAGTTTTGCTGTCCTGCCAAGGAGGTGCATCTAAATATTTAGTCTAAAAGGTCTTCCTCGCCTTCACCTGTATGCTTTCCTTCATCAGCTTTGCTATGAAAGAACAGGGCAGAAGGCTGATGCCTGGGAGCGTTCCTCCATGTTCATTTCATGGCTTTTCCTGTGATTTCAAATAAGTTTCAATGAAGGTGACTAGGACAGGAAGTCTATTAGACTATTGAGATGCATCCAGGATAGGATACAAAGAAAGGATGCCACTTTATACTATTGAGATGCACCCAGGATAGGTTACAAATAAAGGAATCCAGTTTGTATGATTGAGATGCAGCCGGATGTACTTACATGAAGTCGCTGGAGACTCTGTGGGAGCCGCTGGCCATAGCCTTGAACTCTACTCCCTCCAGGTTCATGTCCCCTGGCAGACACCACTCTAACATGTTACCTAAAAAGTAGACACACACACACATACGCGCATGCACACACGCACACATACATAAAGGGGAGTGAAATTAGGCAATACTGTAGGTATGGTTATCACAACTGTCCTAAAATGTTAAAGTTTTCACAAATGTGCAAATCTGCATGTAGATCAACCAACCAACCATAGGTCTCAAACTATTTGGAATAGGCCGTCAATACCAAATGAAGTCAATGCCCTCATTGATTTAAGTAATTCAATCTGCAGTGAAATCCACAGGCTGACTCCCTCTGTCTCCACCCCCTCGCCTCTCCTACTCATTCATTAAGAATGTATAGTCCCAGATAGTCTCAAGACTACATACATAACAACTCATTGGTTGTAAAGCCGGTGGTCAGACATTATCAATAGACCTACAGTTGAAGTCGGAAGATTACACACACCTTAGCCAAATACATTTAAACTCAGTTTTTCACAATTCCTAACATTTTATCCTAGTAAAAATTCCCTGTTTTACGTCAGTTAGGATCACCACTTTATTTTAAGAATGTGAAATGTCCGAATAATAGTAGAGAGAATGATTTATTTCAGTTTTTATTTCTTTCATCACATTCCCAGTGGGTCAGAAGTTTACATACACTCAATTAGTATTTGGTAGCATTGCCTTTAAATTGTTTACCTTGGGTCAAACGTTTTGGGTAGCCTTCCACAAGCTTCCCACAATAAGTTGGGTGAATTTTGGCCCATTCCTCCTGACAGAGCTGGTGTAACTGAGTCAGGTTTGTAGACCTCCTTGCTCGCACACGGTTTTTCAGTTCTGCCCACAAATGTTCTATAGGGTTGAGGTCAGGCCTTTGTGATGGCCACTCCAATACCTAGACTTTGTTGTCCTTAAGCCATTTTGCCACAACTTTGGAAGTATGCTTGGGGTCATTGTCCATTTGGAAGACCCATTTGCGACCAAGCTTTAACTTCCTGACTGATGTCTTGAGATGTTGCTTCAATATATCCACATAATTTTACTTCCTCATGATGCCATCTATTTTGTGAAGTGCACAAGTCCCTCCTGCAGCAAAGCACCCCCACAGCATGATGCTGCCACCCCCGTGCTCCACGGTTGGGATGGTGTTCTTCGGCTTGCAAGCATCCCCCTTTTTCCTCCAAACATAACGATGGTCATTATGGCCAAACAGTTATATTTTTGTTTCATCAGACCAGAGGACATTTCTCCAAAAAGTACGATCTTTGTCCCCATGTGCGGTTGCAAACCATAGTCTGACTTTTTTTATGGCGGTTTTGGAGCAGTGACTTCTTCTTTGCTGAGCGGCCTTTCAGGTTATGTCGATATAGGACTCGTTTTACTGTGGATATAGATACTTTTGTACCGGTTTCCTCCAGCATCTTCACAAGGTCCTTTGCTGTTGTAATGGGATTAATTTCCACTTTTCGCACCAAAGTACGTTCATCTCTAGGAGACAGAACGCGTCTCCTTCCTGAGCGGTATGACGGCTGTGTGGTCCCATGTTGTTTCTACTTGCGTACTATTGTTTGTACAGATGAACGTGGTACCTTCAGGCGTTTGAAAATTGCTCCCAAGGATTGCTCCTGAGGTCTTGGCTGATTTCTTTTGATTTTTCCATGATGTCAAGCAAAGAGGCACTCAGTTTGAAGGTAGGCCTTGAAATACATCCACAGGTACACCTCCAATTGACTCAAATTATGTCAATTAGCCTTTCACAAGCTTCTAAAGCCATGACATAATTTTCTGGAATTTTCCAAGCTGTTTAAAAGGCACAGTGAACTTAGTGTATGTAAACCTCTGACCCACTGGAATTGTGATACAGTGAATTATAAGTGAAATAATCTGTCTGTAAACAATTGTTGGAAAAAAAGACTTGTGTCATGCACAACGTAGATGTCCTAACCGACTTGCCAAAACTATAGTTTGTTAACAAGACATTTGTGGAGTGGTTGAAAAACGAGTTTTAATGACTCCAACCTAAGTGTATGTAAACTTCCGACTTCAACTGTATATATATTTACATTTTAGTCATTTAGCAGACGCTCTTATCCAGAGCAACTTACAGGAGCAATTAGGGTTAAGTGCCTTGCTCAAGGGCACATCTATATCTAGCCTACTATGGCTTATCTCTCTGATATTCAGAGGTGAATTACAGGGGATGCCTTTAGGGTGTGGTCATAGATAATTCACACATTCCCTGTGACTTTGGGGTTCCTGAGTAAGAATATAGAGGTGTTTCTGTTCAAGAACACCCTCAAGGAGTAGGCGAATACCACATATGACCAGTGCATGCCATGGTTGGGTTCATCAATTCTCTGGCCTAATTCAAAATGAATCCATCCCAAGCTCTCTGATGCAATTTCTGCAAATAATAACCAGTAGGCCTATAATGAACAATAAAATAATTATTATATACATGGATGCTAAAGGCCTATAGATGTTACAAATTGATAAATGGGTGCGACCTTGCAGGTGCTTCCCTGGGCAGCAGCACAGCACGCAAAAAAATTCCGAGGTCTTCGACTCGACTTACCTGATCTTGTATCAAATGTCACCACAAACACGGCCACGATCTGATCCTTTTCCTCCCATTTCACCATGATATCGTGCGGCACCTCTCCTTGTCCTGAGGCCGGGGTAAGGTCATCCTTGTCGGGACACTGAGCATCCCATTCCGCAGTGGTGGGAACCGTGCTCCTGGATGAAAGGGATGTGTCTGTGCTAGAGACTGCTGCTGTTAGAGACCCAGGACCCCCTGGACTGGTGCTCCACCCTATCCCCGGCGCAGTGCATCCCAACGCCCGACTGTTGGCGGGGCTTGGCCCCTTGACGTCCTTCTCCTGTTCTGCGGTGGGAACAGGCTTCTCCGCCGGAGGAACCTCCTCCCAGTCCAGCAGCGGTGCCCGGTCGGACTTCTCCACCATTGCGGCTCAGCTGTCGGCGACCCCCGGCTTGACTCTGTGACGAAGGGATGCAGGAGAAGAGAATCGTGTACAGACACGGAGCGGAGAGCCCATTCGTAATGCATTAGCTAAGCGTTGGTTGAAATAAATCCATACTCACAATTGCAAAGGTTAAATTGATTGATTCCGTTGAAACACAAGCTGTCTAATTTGTGTATGATAGCCTGCTCCTTTTGCATAGGACCATCAAATGATGTACATTCACTTAGGTATAATAAGAGTGTACATAAATTATTCTTCCGTTCTTTTGGGGTGCGTTCAAGATTCCACAGTAATATACGCGCTATTTGCAGCTCTTTCTACAATAAAAAACGATCTGAAACGTTGGCATCTTGAATACAGCTCATTGTAGGTCTCCTTTCCTAATCAACGCACATTCAATATAGTATTTTTCTAATTGAACTCGCAACTAAATATTAAGGGGACAATTTGCTATAAAACAAATGATATTTATCGTTTTATGCAATTGTGTTTGAACTATTTAACATTTCTAAAATATTTGTTTGATGTTGAATCTACCGACAATGAAACCGGATTTTCTATTAATGACGTATTCCTGCGACACGTCACTGAATTCCAACAGCTACGGAAGCGGTGTTGTGTCGAGCTCTACAACAACGTTGATCAAGGGTTCAGTGTCTTCAGAATGGGTACGTTTTAAAAATATATTTTTTAATAGCTTTAAAAACTATACTGGGAATGCGCACGGTTGTGTTTTATGTACAAATTCAGGCTATTCTGCCACGCACTATGCAACTGGGTCGCTTACTAAGCAACATATAGATGGATAACGCGTTAGCTAGCAAACATAAACGCAATAATTACTGTCGTCTCGCGAACAACTACTGTGTTATTTAAGTTGATCAAGCTATCAAATCCCCCTAACGTGTCTGAGTCACTAATTGTAGTCACTAACTGGTCGTGATTCGTAAATACTGACAGTTTAGCCAAAACATTCTAGCTAGCTGTACTGCTAACTCCATGTGCCAACAAGCTGAGTACTTGTAGCCCAGCTAACTTAACAGCGTCAAATAGCCCACCAATTAGTTGACTAACGTTAATCACTAACTATCTATTCAAATACCATTTTTATGTTTAAATGCAGGAATGTGACACTATGTATGTCAGAGACACATAGTAACCATGTGTAGCCTTCCTGTATGCTGACTTGACGTCTGGACCTTTATGGCACAGACAGAACAGGATATAGCCAAAGACACTAGCTAGCTAATATAGTTATTAGGTAGCTGGTGTGCTTACCCTGTAACCACAGGGATACTGGTTCAGCCCCTGGTTCAACTGTTCCCCCTCAATCGCTACAGTAGTATTACTAACGTTAGCACTAGCTCAGGAAAACCTTATTATTCTATGTGAATTTCTGGCAGACTAGACCCTGTGCTGCGTATTGCTGCCCGAGCCGACTAGGTGAAAAAATCTGTTGATGTGCCCTTGAGCAGTCGCTCTGGATAAGAGTGTCTGCTAAATGACAAAAAAAAAATGAAAATATCTTACCGCAAAATATTTCTCTGCTGCTGCAACTACCAAGTCTATCTTCCGCTCCATCAGTGCAGTTGATCACCATGGCTATACACACAAGAAATCCTACCTTACTAAAACTCGTTCTCTCTTCAGGCCTAGGCCTACTCACTGGTGGGCTCCCAGTCGAATCACTCACCCTCGGGCTATCATCAACTCTCTTCACTGCCTCAGCATAGGAAACTTTCTGCCCCACTCGAACTCTGACAATCTCAACCTCTCTCTCACAGGGCACTTTGGATACCCAGCTGCATGGGCACCCCCACAGTTGACACAGTGCTTTCTCTATCCCAAATTTACACTCCCTCTGACTATGCCCTCCTGCACATTTCTCACATCGTGGGATCTCCCTTATACACACTGCTGCATCATGTCCGAATCTTTGGCACCTGAAGCACCGTAGCAGATTTGGAACATAGGCCCTCAAAGAATAACAAATATAACCTAATCTGACCTTATCTGGTAGAAACTCTGTGTCAAGGCTCAACAAGACAGATTAGGTATTCTCAGTCTCGCCATTGCCACTGGGTCTGTCTCACCAATTTATCCACCACTACACTCAACACTACCCCACTGATCTTCTTTGAGCGGTCTCTGCTCCGGAGAGCAAAGCACGACACCGGTTGAGCCCTGAGATGCGACACACCCACTTCCTCTGGGCGGAGGATGCACAAAAAATGTAAAGAATTGCACTTCTCGAAACTTTCACAGATGTAACCATTCCCAGTTTGTCCCAGCTTGACACAACGTATTGGTCGGCCAAAAAGCAGGAATCCACTCTTTCCAAAAATCTCACTCCTACCGGTCTAAGATCATCTCCGCTAGGATTCTCAGGGCAAACGTTGAAAATCTCTACTACACCTGTCGCCGCAGGTAGGCCCACTTCATCCTGGTCTGGCTCAACCTTGCGTTCACCACTGCCGACCGACTCCATTTCAAGATCCTCGAGGTTCTCAAGAGAGCAACTAAACCTAGATGTAAGTTTACTTGGTTTGTATTCAGGAGACGAAGGTCTGAACTTAGCGCCATTCTTATGCCCTCGCGTCATCGCACTTCCGTCCTACCACCTGCACCCCTTCCGGAAACTGGGGGAGCATCAAAGACGTCGTTAGCTCAACTGTTCGGCACAGTCCCGTTGACAGCACTATGGAAAACCCTTCTCTCCATAGGGTTTTCAGCGGTTCGCTTCGCCCACAGCTGGCCGTGTGAACGACAATTCCGACACTGTGTTATAAACATCAATAATCATCGCTTGCGAAATGGTTTTCTAAACAGATGGCCCTTATCTTTCATATCAGCGAGAAATAATCTTTCAAATAAAGATACACTTACTGTGTGTGCCTCCAGTTGACGAACTACACTTCCTCCCCAGTTAGCTTACATTCAGGTGTTCAGAGAGCTAGATAGATAATTAGCACAGGTGGTCACCTCTGTCTTCCGTAAACAAGCGCTGTAACGTGGCGATATGGCTGTGTGGGAACACTAACCCTATAAAGGTGTGTAGTAATTTAACCTTTTAACAGACTTAACAAAACTCAGCCGGGAAGAAGATATAGTACCTTTATCAATAGGAGCTAAAGGTAGTTCACGTCTATGATTGGGCTATACTAGCACTGATTGTCTGTGTAGCTCATCTCATGTCCATGTGCTGTAGGTGGGTGGTTTTCCAGTCTCTTCTCTGGCCTGTTTGGCACCAGAGAGATGAGGATCCTGATCCTGGGGTTGGACGGAGCCGGTAAAACGACCATCCTGTACCGCCTGCAGGTCGGAGAGGTGGTCACCACCATTCCAAGTACGTAACGCTTTTCTTTCTACTTCGAAAGACGGTTCAGGCAAGATCTGTTGCCTAGTTCCAGGTGGATACATGGAAAATCAATTAGTGTGCTCCACAATGAGTTGAATTAGTCTTCCCACATGTTTGTACACAATGTCATACATAGAGGGATGGTTAAAGTGCATTCCTTTCTTTGCCACGTGTGCTCAAGGTTTTTAATCTCTGCCATTGTTTTGTACAGCGATCGGCTTCAACGTGGAGACGGTGACGTACAAGAACCTGAAGTTCCAAGTGTGGGATCTTGGTGGACAGACGAGTATCAGGTAATTATATGAATATCACAAGCGTTCCTTTTTATGTATACACAGACATTGTTGAATGTAAAAGGTAGACAGAAGTTCCTCAAGACAGGACAACTTTCATATACATTGTGCCATACCTCTTTATAATTTAGAGGGTTTGGCCTACTTGCCTCTGCCCTTCCTTCTCTCTCCCCCTAACCTTTGTCTCTCTCCTTGTATCTCTCTCCCAGGCCATACTGGCGTTGTTACTACTCCAACACAGATGCTGTCATCTACGTGGTGGACAGCAGTGACAGAGACAGGATGGGCATCTCTAAGTCTGAGCTTGTCGCCATGCTGGAGGTAGGTCATGTGGTGTGGGTGGCTAGGCCTACATTCATTGCATTAATAAGACTGCAGGTGTCATTTGTGTATGAGGCAGCGATAATGACCATTGGTTGAGGTGCTCTGGAGGGCAACTTTGGGCAAATAGGAAAGCTCAATGTATTTTCTCCATTTGACTAACACGCGCGCTCTCTCTCTCTCCCCCTGTGTCTCTCTTCAGGAAGAGGAGTTGAAGAAAGCCATCCTGGTGGTGTTTGCAAACAAGCAGGACATGGAGCAGGCCATGACCCCGGCTGAGGTGGCCAACTCCCTGGGCCTCCCCGCCCTCAAAGACCGGAAGTGGCAGATCTTCAAGACCTCCGCCACCAAGGGCACGGGCCTGGACGAGGCCATGGAGTGGTGAGGGTTTGCTTTTGGTTGACATTATAGTCACGTAACAGATGCTCTTTTCAACAGTGATTTACTATACTTGCATTTAACCTCACTGATTTCAGTTCTCATGGACTAGAACAGGCTGTCATCTCCAGTTGGTTAACCACACAGTCACTGTGGGTGAAATGATAACCACATAACCTCTGCTCTACCTATTAATATGCTATTTTATCATATGGAGAAGAGACGTGTCCTGTCCTTGTCCCACCCCTTTCCCTTGGGTGTTTCCCCTCAATAAACCCACAGTTGACATTGCGCAACACCATGTCACCTGCATGTTTGTGTATTATTACTCAACAATGTTTGCTCTCTCTCTCCATAGGCTGGTGGAAGCCCTGAAGAACAGGCAGTAAAGACAGCCCACACCTCTTGTTCTCTGTAAATACTCCCGACTTCCTGTATAAAATACTTCCTGATTGGACCGCACAGGAGGACCAGTGACTGCACTCCTTCCAGGGGCACGTTCAGTACGCAAATGTAGATAGAAATGTCATGAATAGAGCTGACGTGATTCCTTACTCTACATGTTAGATGTCACGTGTTTGTTCTACACAATGCATTTCTATATGAAGGTTCCACAACGTACCCTGCTGAACACAGCTCTGCCCCATCCCTGATGCCTGAAGCCTTTGCCATGCATAGCCCCTCCATGCCTTCCAGCCTGGGATAGAGGCACTGCAATATAGTATACTACCTGGTCCCAAAATACAGTTATCAGCCCATAGCCCTGTGGTGTTTGGAGATCTAAAGGGAACCAGATAGGTGTAGGTCAGACCAGGTGATGTGGTGACGGCTCCACATTAGCCCTCCAATTGGATGTGTGGCACACATAATTATATAGTATCTATGTTGTGGAGCTTCTGCCATTTTTGGTGAACCCTTCCAGTTCCTTCTGATCTGCAAACACCCAAGGGAAAGGGGTTGGTGTTGGCTCAGGCTCAATTAACACAGTGGTAAAGAACTGACTGGCCCCTTCAAGGAAGAGGACCTGAGTGACCTATGGCGATGTTACTGCAGCTGGTGCTGTTTTTGTATTGTACTAATGCTGAATCATTCATCTGTATTTTTTTCGTACATTTCTAAAACTTCCGTTGGGTGTATAAAGTTTGTGGTTGTTAGTTTAGGCCTTTTCATTGGAATGCTCAAACTTTAATCAAACAGATTTGGTGTATATGCCACTAGTCACTTAGTTGAACACTGATTCATTTGTATGCTACTTTTATTGCATATTTATGAGCTTGTACAGTGAAAATGACCCTCAGTAAAACTGATTTCACACTGAATATATAAACCTTTGTTGTCAAATTATTGTATATAATCTCCCTCTCAAGATAAGCGCTATTGTAATATTCAACAGGCCCACTGTGATACTTTTCCAATAACAAGATTGTTTAAAGAAAGTAGCACAATAGTATTTTTTTATTAAAAAAAAAAAAAAAGTTAACTGCACAAACAAACCCCTTAGACAATCTTGTACTTCTCAAATCCTTGACTGAGAAGTCATACAGAGGTGGCTTGCCACTGATGTGCTGACTCAGCTACTGCATTAAGTAGGGCATGATTGCCTGGTCTTCTCATCCATCCTTGCTATACAATGGATAATAACATCATTTCACCATAGCCAAGTCCTTGAGCGAGTTCCTCTGTCTCTTGGCTTTGTAGCCAGGCCTCAGGAACTCAATCTTCCTCTTCTTGGCCTCGATCTTGTTCTTGTGTTTCTTCAGCTTCTTCCTGGCTGCGATGTCAGGGTTAGCCACCGCCTGAGAGATAAGGAGTAAAAGGTGAGATGCTTGGTATCCAACATTACCCTGCCATGATGATATAAATATACAATTAATATAAACATTTGCTTGAGGCAAAACGGTGTCTGCTGTTCTTCATGTATTGTATGGCTAGCTCAAAGCTTTCCCAGTTTGGCGGAGCAGCATGGCCCAATAGAGCAGGGTTCTCAAAGTGGGGTCCGCAGACGCAACATTTCACAATATTAAAATGTAAATGAATATTACTAACAGATTAAATGAATTTTGGCCAAGGAATCTGTGCAATAAATTCAGAGGGTGTAATACAATGTAATATTAATCTACAACTTCTCAACCCTGGGTAACATGGGCCTGGGAGGCTAACAGGGATATTGGTATCCACCAATGTTATATATTTCAACTTAATACTTATTGTATTCTCCCCACACACACTTTTCTTTTTTTAAAACAAGGATGGGCATCTTTTATGGGGTGGGGTTCACAAAAAAATCTGAACTCATGATGGGCCGCAGTTGCTCGCGGGTCTGCATACACAATGGGGGTCCCCCAGATGGTAAATCGATCATGATAACAAGTTTAGATAGCTGGCCGCCAAACTAACTTAGCAATCAAAACATATTTTTGCTGACATGGGCTAATTGACTGACTATCAGTGACTGACATAAGAGCAAAACTGCTGATGCACAACCAATTTTCGAAATTGCAACTTGTGTATTCTATTATTCTAACTCGCAACAGTAAATTGAGCCCCCGACTGATTTCCGCCAGTTGCGCATCCCTGCTGTAATTTGAGTTCCGCCAGTTGCGCATCCCTGCTGTAATTTAAGTTTTAAAAGTACGTTTTCTCTCTGCTACATGACAAAATCTGTAGAATTGCAGGAAATGAGCTTGAAAACTGCTAAATCTTCTCTCCGTGCCAAGAGGTGGGCCTTTAAAATGTTCCTTCCCAGGGCCCTAGACTTTGTTCGTCCAGCCATGTACTGCCGAAGTCAGTTGAGAACCCCTGCCATAGAGTACATACCTGCATAGCCTTGTGTTTCTTGCGGTTGGCCCTCCTCTGTGAGGCATCCTTCTGGACGGCTGAGAAGGCCAGGGAGAAGATCTGCAGCCCCACCTGCTTCTTCAACAGCTCTATCAGCTCCTGGGACAGGTTTTTCAGGGTGGGATCTGGGGAGTAAAACATACATGTAATTAGTGTTCTATTTAATTCTATCTCTGAGACAAACACCTACCGAGGGATCAGTCAGAAGAAAACAACTACACAGAGTTGTGTTGACATAGAATAACAAGAGAGCAGTCAGACAACAGGACAGCTACAATGAGCACAGTCGGAAAATGATCACACAAAACAGAGAGAAAACGAAGGCCAAAGAGCCTAGTTATGATTAGGATGAGGAATTTGAGTAGTGGTGAAAGGGAGAGGATGTTGAGACAGTGTAGTGTTACCTTGATCCACGTAGCTGTTATTAAATGATGAGGACAGTACTACAGTATGTTACCTTGGTCTGCATAGGTGCTGTCCAGTTCTCTGTAGAGAGGGGCGATGATGGTGGTGAGGTAAGGACCCAGCCTGTCTTTACCAAGGTCCACAGCTATGGCCCCCAGGAACTTAAATACACATGTTCTCTATAGGAGGGAGAGCAAGGAGAAATAACAACAATACAACCGTTTATTGCTGATATTCATCAACTCACCATCTCACCAGCAGTAAATAAGCAGTGGTGTTGGGAAAAGATCTAAAAGGACCATGTATTGGGGTGTTTGTGTTTACCTTGAGGGGTATCTTGGGTGTGTCTGCAGCTTCTCTCTTAGCCATTAGAGACAGCTTCTTCATCATCCACAGTAAGGATGGAGGACGATCATCCTTCTCATCCTCTTCCTCCTCTTCCTGTTTCTCTTCTTCATCCCCTTCCTCATCTTCTCCATCTTTCTCTCCTTCATCATTCTCCTTCATCTCTTCCTCCTCCCCTCCCTCCTCTACTTCCTGGGCAGGTGTGATTTCAGACTCAGGTGAGATCAGGTAGATCACCTTGGCGACGAACAGCAGGTTCTTGATCACCTGGGGAACGGCAGACGAGACGATCAAACCTATCAATCGAACTACTGCCTGATGTGTGGCACCTCAGACCTAAATAGTCTGTTTGCATCAGTGTAATGTCGTCCTTACCTGTTCTCCTGTTGACGTGTCCAGGTACTTCGACTGGAGCTGGTGACAGAAAGACAGGACCAACTCTCTCATCTGGTGGAGGGAAGGAGGGAAAGTCAGTTAAAAGACACATAAATCAGTATAGCTAAACATCACTTGAATCAAACCCTTGTTTCCAATACAATGCATTCAATTATCTCATTGTTATTCAAACCAACAAAAGTTTCATGTCATTCTAGAAAGTTGTTCTCCCTGTTCTGTTTCATTCACTGATTAGTCCATCTTGGTGACATGTTTGATCTTGGTCACTCTCAGCAGGTCAAGTCATCGGTTTGCATCTTTGGCTAAGTGATGTTCAGCGCCGTCTCACCTTCTTGTCCAGGTTGGTGGTAAGGAATGTGGTCGCCACTGGTTCTGGTGTGGTGTTGTTGGCACTGCCCTTCTCTGTGGTCTCCTCTCTCCAGCGGGCAACCAGCTGGTCTGGCCGGTGGGCAGCAAACAGCTGACCAAACAGTTGAGAGGCGGTCAGCCACACCCAACAGTGAGGGTAGCGCAGGTGGGTCTCAACATGACCTGGTGGAGGGGGGAAACGTATTGCTCCGTTACACCAAGGGTAAGCCAGCAGTTTAGAGGATAAAATATTACATTCAATGATCGATGAATTGATCTAGATCTATAGTTCTAGACTTTATCATCAACCCATAGAACAAGAGACATTTCAGGTGAAAACATGTAGGCACATGGGTTTAACCACACTGCTATACAGAGCAGGCAATAAGCTTAACGTACCACAGTACTGTAGGCCTAGTTATCTCACCACAGACAACTGAGATGTCTGAGGTGATTTTCAGACTGGGCCCATCTGATAGACACATGATGTTTGATCTACAACCACCGCTCCGACCATAGCAAATGGCAAGACAGCACAAACAAATGTGGGACCAGACTAGAGGTAGTAGTGTCTTACCCAGGATGTTGGTGAGTGTGTCTTGCGGCTTGCTGAGCTCCAGTAGGCTACAGTCCTTGGTGAGTTTGGTGACCAGGGTCAGGTAGCTGAACAGCAGTCTGTCTGCTGCTTTCTCATCCTGCTCCTCCTCAATCTGACAGACACACAGACATAGAGCAGCTGTTAGCACAGGTTATATAAAATAGTAATTAAAAGACGAATACCTACATCCTGCTTAGATAATGCTTTTGAAAGTATAACTTTTCACATTGTTTATATCTTAAAAGTTTGATTTGTAAAATAGTTCATGTTCGACTCACGTCTTCAAAGTTGTCGGGGTGGATCTCTTTCTCGATGAGGGGTAGCAGGGCATCTAGACGACGGCCAAACTGAACCCCCTCTACCTCCACAAACAGCCCACACACCTGGGCCCCGAGACGACGCAGAGACACCTGGGGGTAGGGGTCAGAGGTTACAGCAGGAGAATATGGGGTGGATCTCAATAGTCTAAAGTGGATTTCTCTCCTTTCCATTATTTGCACTTTATCAGACATTTACATTGCTTTATTAGACACGTAGAGAAAGCCAATTAAGACTAATGTGTGTGCGTGTGTCTGCATGTGTGTGTGTCCGTGCATCCATACCTTGTCTGCAGACAGCCAAGTGTTGACCAGGGTGAACAGGGTGTTCTGGTGTTCCTGGTCCAGTTGACTCAGCAGTGATTTGATGGCCACTGCGGCCATCTTCTTACAGCGAGCCGAGTCATCGTTCACCATGGCCAGAGCCATAGGGACAAAGAACAACCCACTGTGCTGCAGCAGCAGGTTCTAGGACAGAGACAAATCAGATACACACAGGAGTAGAATTAGGTTGTTCCAAAAGACTGATCTAATGTCAGTTTTGGTGAGAGTTTCTATAGTCAACTTCTAACAGGAGCAGTGGGTGTAGAACGCGAACAGAGTTACTGCGAGTCTAACTCAGGTAATTATGGGATGTGTGTGTCAGGAGGGTTGTCTTGGATACCTGAGGGAAGGTCTGGAAGATATAGGCCATCATCTCCAGAGCAGCCTCTCTTCCTGTGTCAAACTCATAGCTAACACACAGAGAGAGAGAGAGAGAGAGAGATAGAGAGAGAGAGAGAGAGAAAGAGAGATTTTAGTATCAAACAAGTCACAAACAATCGACTTACATATTAAATAACGAATCCCTTTAAACACACATATATCCTACCTGAGCTGGGCCACGATAAAGTCCAGATGTGATCTCAGTTTCTTCCCCAGAGGATAATCCAGGATATACTTCTGGTAAATCTACAGGTGAAAATAATAGAAACACTAAAATAAGAATCTAAAAATAATACAAATTGTTGCCTAAAGCACAGTTAAACCACTGTTTTATAATTCACCTTCAAAAATAAAATACAAACGGTAAAATACAGGGTTAAATATGAATATAAAAAGAAACACAAAACCGTACATGTCTGCACTGGACCCTGATCATGCCGTTCTGCCCGGTAACAGACAGCTTGGCAACTTTCTTCATCAGCTCCTCCATCTCTGGTACTACCAGCTTCCTGGACAGGATTGCCTGTAGGGGGAGATAGAGAGGATGCAGTCCATATTACAGAGGAGGACAGAATACGAATTTCATTATAAACTTTCATTATAATACATCTATATGTCTGGTTAAATAAAGGTATAAAAATGTTGGGGTCTGATGTATTAGCTGTAGCAATAAAGTATGGTCTCCATCTCCATCTCTCTCCTAGATTTGGAGGGCGTTAGCTACCTTTAACAGCCCGAAGGCTGTCGCCTGACGTGATTGGTCATAAATGTCCTCCTCAGCGTATCCCAGCAGCACTTGCAGCTGCGTCTCAGTTATCTTGTGTGTCTTCATGTTCTTTACTAGGATGGTAATGGACTGACAGAGAAAAGAAGGATCATTCAATTCATTTGATATAGCCACATTTCTGTCATTTCAAATCATTCAAACATACAATATGGCATGTTTTTGCATTGCGGAATGAATGTACTGTTGATATTATATTTAAGCAATAAGGCACCTTGGCAGTGTGTGCTCGGGGTGCCTTATTGCTATTATAAACTGGTTACCAACGTAATTAGAACAGTAAACAAGTCGTCATAGCCATGGTATATTTAAGCAATAAGGCACTAGGGGGTGTGGTATATGGCCAATATACCACGGCTAAGGGATGTTCTTAAGCACGACGCAACGCGGAGTGCCTGGATACAGCCCTTAGCCGTGGTATATTGGCCATATACCACAAACCCCCAAGGTGTCTTATTGCTATTATAAACTGGTTACCAACGTAATTAGAGCAGTCCAAATAAATGTTTTGTCATACGGTCTGATATACCATGGCTGTCACCCAATCAGCATTCAGGGCTCGAACCTCTCAGTTTATAATTAAACAATAAGGCCTGTGGGGGTTTGGTATATGGGCAATATACCACGGCTAAGGGCTGTTCTTAAGCGCCTGGATACAGCCTTTAGCCGTGGTATATTGGCCATATACCACAAACCCCTGAGGTGCCTTATTGCTATTATAAACTGGTTACCAACGTAATTCGATCAGTATAATGTCTCATACCACGGCTTTCAGTCAATCAGAATCCAGGGCTCAGAACAACCCGGTTTATAATTGTTACTACACTGCTCAAAAAAATAAAGGGAACACTTAAACAACACAATGTAACTCCAAGTCAATCACACTTCTGTGAAATCAAACTGTCCACTTAGGAAGCAACACTGATTGACAATACATTTCACATGCTGTTGTGCAAATGGAATAGACAACAGGTGGAAATTATAGGCAATTAGCAAGACACCCCCAATAAAGGACTGGTTTTGCAGGTGGTGACCACAGACCACTTCTCAGTTCCTATGCTTCCTGGCTGATGTTTGGGTCACTTTTGAATGCTGGCGGTGCTTTCACTCTAGTGGTAGCATGAGACGGAGTCTACAACCCACACAAGTGGCTCAGGTAGTGCAGCTCATCCAGGATGGCACATCAATGCGAGCTGTGGCAAGAAGGTTTGCTCTGTCTGTCAGTGTAGTGTCCAGAGCATGGAGGCGCTACCAGGAGACAGGCCAGTACATCAGGAGACGTGGAGGAGGCCGTAGGAGGGCAACAACCCAGCAGCAGGACTGCTACCTCCACCTTTGTGCAAGGAGGAGCACTGCCAGAGCCCTGCAAAATGACCTCCAGCAGGCCACAAATGTGCATGTGTCTGCTCAAACGGTCAGAAACAGACTCCATGAGGGTGGTATGAGGGCCCGACGTCCACAGGTGGGGGTTGTGCTTACAGCCCAACACCGTGCAGGACGTTTGGCATTTGCCAGAGAACACCAAGATTGGCAAATTCGCCACTGGCGCCCTGTGCTCTTCACAGATGAAAGCAGGTTCACACTGAGCACATGACAGAGGTGACAGAGTCTGGAGACGCCGTGGAGAACGTTCTGCTGCCTGCAACATCCTCCAGCATGACCGGTTTGGCGGTGGGTCAGTCATGGTGTGGGGTGGCATTTCTTTGGGGGGCCGCACAGCCTTCCATGTGCTCGCCAGAGGTAGCCTGACTGCCATTAGGTACCGAGATGAGATCCTCAGACCCCTTGTGAGACCATATGCTGGTGCGGTTGGCCCTGGGTTCCTCCTAATGCAAGACAATGCTAGACCTCATGTGGCTGGAGTGTGTCAGCAGTTCCTGCAAGAGGAAGGCATTGATGCTATGGACTGGCCCGCCCGTTCCCCAGACCTGAATCCAATTGAGCACATCTGGGACATCATGTCTCGCTCCATCCACCAACGCCACGTTGCACCACAGACTGTCCAGGAGTTGGCTGATGCTTTAGTCCAGGTCTGGGAGGAGATCCCTCAGGAGACCATCCGCCACCTCATCAGGAGCATGCCCAGGCGTTGTAGGGAGGTCATACAGGCACGTGGAGGCCACACACACTACTGAGCCTCATTTTGACTTGTTTTAAGGACATTACATCAAAGTTGGATCAGCCTGTAGTGTGGTTTTTCACTTTAATTTTGAGGGTGACTCCAAATCCAGACCTCCATGGGATGATAAATTTGATTTCCATTGATCATT